>NC_084828.1:4558289-4846487 GCF_033115175.1 Lepus europaeus
TCCCTGCATGTGGAGGTGGTCCCTACTCTGACATCATCTCTCCAAATAACCCCGTGTGGTGCCTTCTGGTTCTTGCTGGGTCTTTGATGGCCTGGTACTGCCTCATCCCGTGTGACAAGCACAGTGTCTCTCTGTCACTTTGGGTGTGGTTTGTCCTGCCAGGGTTGACGTGTGGGAGATGTGGTCCCCAGAGGTGGTGGATCACCAAGGGGTGGAGCCAGTGGCAATTCAGAGGTCACCGGAAGCAGGCTGTCAGATGGGGCTGGGACCCCAACCTCCTGCCTTTGAGCATTGCAATGAGACCTCTCCCGCTCATGGGATCCACTGTGATGTGGCACAGCCAAGGGGGCCCTCACCAGGGCTGAGCCACAGCCAGGGCCACACCCTCCAACCTACTCAGCTTCGAGCTAAATAGACCTCTTTCCCTTACAAAGTGTTTCCCAGCTGGTTATCCTCTTATAGCAACAAAAGCAGGCGAATAGAGCCCGTGACCTTGTCAGGGGAAGGACCTACGGCGCGCAGAACCAACCACTCTGTGAGTGATGGATTAGGTCCGAAGCACTGGGAACGTCAGCCACTGCTGGCGTTGCCTGCTCTTCTGCTCCTCCCCTGGGAGCTGACGTCGTTTCACAGAGGACGGGATGGGGCGTGGAGACCAGATGACCCCCAGCCATGCACGCTAGGACCCGGGAGAAAACCCAGGAGCCAATGGCCAACCACGCCCATGCTTCCTTCTCAAAAATCCCTCCATTTCCTGATTTTTCTTTGATTTCTTACACAAAAATTTTCCATTTTTATACATTTTAATAGCAAAGTGGATGTTATTTTGAAATGTTGATGTATGAAAGGATTTTTCCAATTATGTTATTGAAGTAATTAAAACAAAAAACCCCTGATTTCTGGCCATTTATCTAACTTTAAATGTTCCTCAATTCTATTCTTGATCTTTGTATTAACAATTCAAATAATTTGGCTTCATATTTGACAGTAGTAGAACTAGTATATATTGTACTTTTTAAAATAAAATTGTAAACAATATGGTAAAACTTCTAAATCTCATGGAGACATCTGATTAAAAGTGGTTAAAAGAAGTTAAGTAGATTCAAAATATATAGAAAATGAAATATCTTCATAATATGTCAAGTACGTTAAAGCAGACTTTACACACTTTGTTAGCATAATTTATCTGTTAATTATTTTGTAAGTTAATGACTCAAGCATCATTTTAATTTTTATGAATTTGAGAGGCACGGGGTGGGGGGAGAGAGTGGGAGAGAGAGAGAACGAGAGAGAGAGAGAGAGAGAGCTCCCATTCACTGGTTCACTCCCTAAACATGTGTAACAGCAGGAGCTGAGCTGGGGTTAGGGCTAAGGTTGTGAGCTGGGAACTCACCACAGGTTTCCACAAGGGTGACAGGAATCTAATTAGTTCAACCATCTACTGCCCCCTGGCGACTGCACTGGCAGGCAGCGGAGGCGGGACCTGAACTCCGGCATGCAAGTGTGACACAGGTGTCCTCACCAGGTCAGTCACCGACCCCGTTGTTGCTCTAACAATGATACCGCGTGATTTAAAGTTCTCTTTTCATGAGTTGCCTGCACTAAACGACGTGTGGGGTAAAACCAACAAAGGTGTGAAACGGAAGCTTCCTAGCGCCTTCTCCACATGCGTCCTCATTTTCAGACTCACCACGACTGAACTGAAAACTCTACCCCCAAAATATGTCACAATAGGAGGTAAGACACACACGACTTTGGCTTTTAGCCGCTCCTCCAAAATTTATTTGCATATACCAAGTCTATTTCTTTTTGCCATGACTTTTTTTTTTGTATTTTCATATTTTGGTGAGGTGTATTTAGCAAAAAAATTTACCATTCTCACCATTTTAGCCGAACCTGGCATTCAATCCATGCACATTGTGGTGCTGCTTTCACCACCACTCATCTCCAGAACTTGCTGTCTTCCCAAACGGAACTCCTGGTGTAGCCATGGTTTTGGAGCTTGGGGCTACACATAGAGTCCAGTCTCCGGCGACAGCCAGCACCGTACAGACAGGGGGTCAGGACACGGTCCTGTCGACTTGCAGACATGATAGGGACTCCAGAAGTCAGACCACGACCCTTTGGTTTGTCTGCAGAGAATCCACTGATCCCTGGAGCAGCCACTCATGGGCGCTCTGGAAGCGTGTGTCCCGCCGGTCGCAATTCCCCTGCTTCTCCAAGCTTTTCCTCATGGCTCTCCACGGTCTCACAAGGATGTGAGATGTCTTCACTAAGGACTTGCAGAGGCCAGCCTCACGTCTCCCCGTGGTCTTCATCCTGAGACGAGATGCAATGCTTGGAAAAACCAAACCAAACCAAACCAAACCAAACCAAACCAAACCAGATGCGTGCTGCCTCTAGTTCCTGTGTTTTCCTCGCAAACGCATTTACAAGCATACGAATGTCCAGCAAGTTCCGTTCCTGTCTGGTGCCCCTTGTTCTGGTGCAAGACGAGGGGTGCAGCATCCTCACCTCTGAAGCCCATGTCCAAGCAGGTGCCTCCCCCTCCAGGACTGCTCACTGCCTGGCCACGCACTCAGTGCCCTGGCACTGTGCGATGCGCGGGCTCTCCTCACCGGCAGCCCGCCCGCCAGCCCTCAATACCCTGGCACTGCCGGACACTCCTAGCGCTGCCTGCAGAGCTATTGGTGACCCCAACAGCCCAAGGTGTCACCATTCCCTGCAGGCTTTTTGTGATAGCAAAATCCCTTCTAAACTTTCTGCTGAGCTCAACTCATCTTTTCTACGCCAGCTTGGTGAGTCTGCTCATCCTGAAACCCCCTCCTTCCATTATGGACATTAAGGACCATCATCCTCACCTTCCCCCAAAAGTACAGGGAACTTGACTTTCAAACGTTTATTAAACAAGAGTTCACATAACATCTACCACTTGCCAGGCTTCCAGCTAAACTCTCCACTCACGTAACAGTCTTTTTATCTAAGCAATGTTTATGACCTCCATTTTCAGAAGAAAGATTGGTTTCTTTCTTTATTTTATTTTATTTTTTGACAGGCAGAGTGGATAGTGAGAGAGAGAGACAGAGAGAAAGGTCTTCCTTTTTGCCGTTGGTTCACCCTCCAATGGCCGCCGTGGTAGGCGCGCTGCTGCCGGCACACCGCGCTGATCCGAAACCAGGAGCCAGGTGCTTCTCCTGGTCTCCCATGGGGTGCAGGGCACAAACACTTGGGCCATCCTCCACTGCCCTCCTGGGCCACAGCAGAGAGCTGGCCTGGAAGAGGGGCAACAGGGACAGGATCAGTGCCCCGACCGGGACTAGAACCCGGTGTGCCGGCGCCGCAAGGAGGAGGATTAGCCTATTGAGCCGTGGCGCTGGCCTGATTTCTTTATTTTAAAAATGTGTTTGAAAGGCACAGAGGGGGAGTGAGAGAGAGAGAGAGAGAGTATCTTTCATCTGTTGGTTTATTCTACAAATGCCCCAAGTGGCCAGGAATGGGGCAGGCTGAAGCCAGGAGCTGGGAACTCCTTATCACTCTCCCACATGGGTGCAGGAGCCCAAGCACTTCAGCCTTCATCCGTTGCCCTGCAGGAAGCTGGAATCGGGAACGGAGCCAGGCTTGCACCCAGGCACTGCAGTATGGGATGTGGGCTTCCCAAGCTGTGTCCTGCCTGCCGTGCCGAATGTCTGTCTCAAGAGATTGGGTCTAAAAAGGTGCGCGTCGGTTGCTCAAGAATGATGAAGTCATGAGTCCGTGCCCTGGGTTGCATACCCCACGTACACGTCTCCCCAACACACCAGCTCTGCCCTGGCAGTCACAGCAGGGCCCCTGGTTTCAATCTAAAGTCTTCTGAGATACAAGGTTTAGCATTACAAACGAGCCAGTGATGCATCTGATGTTGCCATCCAAGCAAAGGAGCCCTCCAGCTCCAGGGGACGCTAAGACAAGGGAGAACCCGGACACAGTGGGCACAGAATGACACAGAGGCTGCTTCGCTAGACCCATCCCAGGCAGCCACTTGGTTTGGTCACTCACGTTCTCTTCATGCTACACGCGCACTTTGTGCATTTTCAACTAGTCAAGAGTTCTCTGTACATAACCTCCCAGAAACTTAGCTCTCTGATGAAATGTTTAATTCGAATAGAAATAAAGTATAAATTAATGTCAGAAGTCCCAGAGAAAGACGCACTCGTGTCTTTGATCTAAAACTTCAGGTATTGTTGCTATAAAGCCTAACCCTTCTTAATCTTCCTGCCTTGTTTTTCCCATCTCTGAAGTAGGATTATATTAGCAACTATCTTATGAGGTTGTTGTACAACAATCGATACATGTCCACTGCTTCACAAAGCTCTATCAACAGCTGAGGCTTAATTATTGACCACAGGTAAAGGCGTCCAAAGGTCACGGGAGTAAATGCATCAGGCATACCTTCTGAAGAGCTTTTATAGCTGCTGCCTTCAATTCAAACAGGCGCTTAAATCCAGTTCCGCTTTTGGAAGCAATCCCACACGAGAAGGATGGAGATCTGCGCTTCCTGTGTTCACGCAGAAATCCAGAGAGATTCTAGCAAGCGCAAAGGACTTGCTGAAGTTTAAAGAAGCAATCTCTTGAGTCTTACAATTCTGACTCCCAAACCAAAAGCTTCAGGAAACCATAACGATACGTGTCAAGTATTTCCTGTATTTGTAACATTAACAATGGAAAGGTTTTTATTACTTACGTTCATACACCCAGTAGTTACTGTGAGAATTAATATAGCCTTCTGGTTTGCTTGTGAGATTTTTAATCATCTGATCCCTCCTGAGTGATGTTTGGCTGACCTCGGACTTGTCTTGGTTCAGATTCCCTGGAAAAGAATGGATTATTGTGGAAGAGGGTTCCACAATGGCCCTGGAACGTAGTTATCACCCCCATTTCACAAGTCCAGAAGCAGTGTGTAGATTCCTACCTGTCTGCCCCAGTAGTGGTGGAGGTCTCTCACACCGTTGGGTTTTGTAGGAGGCTGACAGCTCCCTGGAGGTGAGAGAACGTGACAGCCCTGACCAGTCTGGGTAAATCACGTGTCCCACCAGCCTCGATTTCCCCCCTTGCACCTTTAGCAGGTTCAATTACGGATTTGAGAATCACTTCTGGGAGCATGAATGGCGCCACCTCTTTGGCATCTCTAGCTAACGTGTTTAAATCACCTTGTCCGGGAAGTAGAGCTCTGAGGACAGCAGGTGCAAGGTCTGGCTGTTCTTTCATGGTTCAGCTCAGCTCTTAGAGCGGGCTGAGGCTCAGCCCAGCCCCAGAGCCTGCTTACATACAGGCAACACGCTTTTTAAACACCTCCTTGCAAATGTCCAACAGACGGTGAATTGTGAGTTCCTTGGCAGCAAGGGCAGAGCAGAGTCTTTTCCTTACCCCTGGTCCCTGCCACGTGGCTGGCGATTACTGAGGCCCTATCACATGGACACCTTTGGGTGAAGGGCTGGGGGCGGCAAAGACAATGTCCCCGTGTGGTCCTTGTTTATCAGGACCTCTGAGTTTGGACAAGGACATGGATGTGGAGTCCTTAGTGTGAGGAAGGTCACGTGTGAGTGGTGCAGACAGATCTCATTCAGAGTAAAGCCGTGAAAACGTCCCCAGGGCAGACCTCAGGTTGCAATGAGAGGCTGTGATGAGAGAGGCCTGGGCAGTTCAGACCAGGTGGGAACAAGGAGGGGAAGGGTGTGATATGAGAAAGTCCTGAGTGGTGGGGGTAGCCATAGACCCTGAAGCTACAGCACTGTGCTGGCTAAAACCCCAAGAGTTCCAGCAGCTTCACCTGCCAAATATTTGCCGCTGATGGTATTGATCCATCCTCACGGCATTTGGGTTCCCAGTGCCTCTGAATTTATCCCCAAAACCCCAGCCGGGCTGCCTCAGAGGCCCTCTCCTCTTCAGGGGTGATGGTGGAGCTTTCCGGTTTTACCCACAGGCATGGTTTTCCACTGCACATTCATCACCACGATGGGAGCTGGCGTCCCCAAGGAGTGCTTATGAAGATAGCAAAGAGCCACACTGGACTGGAGCCTGGGTGCTGCCCTCCTGGGATGCAGCTTATCTATCTCCCGCCACAGATGGGCCAGCGGCAAGCCGTGCCAAGCCACAAGAGCACTGCCAAGACGGGTAGCCACAGATGTTGGTAGTCACAAAAGCCGAAAACCAGGAGGTGCAGCAAACAATTGCTTCCACGGCGCCTGTGCAATGGGGGTACCGGGATTCCAGGGGCTCATCAGGGACGTCTCCTACCACGGGACTGGGTCTGGGGGTGGCCCGGAGGGATCTGCATTGCCAAGCTTTCCTGACTGCAGCCTTCATTCTCCTGCCCACAAGCTGCTGCCCCTAGAGACTGGGGTCTTTCCTTGGTCTTGTCGCTTCTCTAACAACGGACTGTTCTCTGAAGAGGCTGTGTGAGCTAGAACACACGACCACACCTTGGAGAGCTCCTCATTCCTTCAGTATGCATAAATGAAATGTTTGTGACAAACTTGTTTAACTTTCCCTTGTTGATCTTTCTTCTGTCAAGAGGGTCTGTTCCAACCAACAACTTATAAAGGTTGAAGAAAAACTATTTTTTGTCCTATGGTTCCTGGGTCTGTGTGTATGTAGATAATTCACAGGAAACACTATTGTTTCTCACATTTGCCTTTTATGCTATTAATTTTGACTGCACAAATAGTATCCCAACTGGTGAATCCGTGTTTTTTATAATATACAAAATGGTAGAGATGAAGGGAAAGGCAAAATACAACTGCCCTCAAATCTGTTATGATTTCTGGACCTGAATGTTTTAATACAGAATAAGCCTGGGACACTGGGCTACTTGTTCTTTGCTGATGACTGAAGGCTCTGTTTGTTGTAAATGGCAATTCTGCGAAGGGGACAACAGCCCTGCCGCTATGAGCCCAGTTCATCCTCGGGGTTCAGAGGGATTGAGGACTGTGACAACACAGAGACACTGTCTCAGGAATACTAAACGATGCAAATGATAAGTTTCATTTTTATTGTAGATCAGGAGGAGACATTGGAGCTATTATAACATCAAATAGGCATCATTAGAGGTATAAATGATAGGGCCCCAGGGTTTTACAATACAGTTGTGATGGACCATTGAGTCACAGAGTTCTGGGGGTGGCTAAGGTCTGACTGTGTCCCCCAAAATTCGTGTATGGGAAACGTAGCCTCCAAGGCAACAGTGTTGCGAGGTGGTACGTTTGGGGAGGTGCTTAGATTAATGCTGCTGACAAATGGAACTGGGCTTCTTTTTTTTTTAATTTGACAGAGGAAGACAGTGAGAGAGAGAGACAGGGAGAAAGGGCCTCCCTCCATTGGTTTACCCCCCAAATGGCCGCTATGACTGCAGCTACGCCAATCCGAAGGCAGGAGCCAGGTGCTTCCTCCTGGTCTCCCATGCGGGTGCAGGGCCCAAGCACTTGGGCCATCCTCTACTGCCCTCCCGGGCCATAGCAGAGAGCTGGACTGGAAGAGGAGTAACCGGGACTAGAACCTGGTGCCCATATGGGATGCCGGCACTGCAAGTGGAGGATTAACCAAGTGAGCCACGGCGCTGGCCTGGAACTGGGTTTCTTGTTGCCCTTCTGCCTTCCCCCATGTGAGAGCCCAGCGTTCTCCCCTCCTGCATTCAAGGCAGCCACTTGGAAGCAGAGAGCAGCCCTAGCCAGACAACAAATCTGCAAAGATCTAATGGCCAAAATACTCAAAAATCTGCAAGCTTCGGCAACTCCTTGCAGAGCTGAAATTCTGCAGGCAGTGCAGATGGCAAACACCCTGGAGTTGTCTCTGGTTACAAAGCACCTGCCGTGGAGCCACTCAGCACGGAGTTGGTGATGGCAACAGCTCTCAAGGTTTGGTTCTACCCTAAGTTCTTTAACCCAGAGTCTGCAAATGAAATCTAAAAAGTGGTTTGACATCACTGAATTTGCCTGCCTTCCCTCCATGTGTGTGCCCCTACTGGGTGCTGGATGGAGGGACAGGGCTTGTGCAGTTGGAGATGGAACTTTGCTCTGGAGAAGCTGAAGTGAGATCGCAGGGTAAAAGCCTGCTCATTTTTCTGTGGGTGTCGTCTGTTAAGGTCACGTTGATTTCTGTCCTAGATCTAAACAGGCTCCCCCATGCCAGTGCTCACGGATCTGCCACTCAGGTTCAGGTGCAGCAGTGAGCCCAATGGCCTCCTCCCTCCTGTAGGGGGAACGTTGAGCTGCCCTGCTCGACCCTTCCTCCTCCGGTTCTGAAGCTGGGACTCCGTGGGTTGGTGAGTAGTGCTGACAGTAACAAGGAAAGCACCGTAGCAGCTGGCGCTGATGGAACGCTGACCTCGTGGCGTTGCTCCCTCTCAGCAGCCCTGTGAAGCCAGGCTGGGGCGTGGGCTTATGTGTCTGCAGCTCCCCGATATGTGATTCTTAGGGGAATGCTTGGAAATGCGTGGGAAACTGTCCTGTGCTGAAGCCCGGACAGCTGCCTTCTCCTGAGCCTTGGGTCAATGGCAGAATCAACCTGGAATCCATGGGCCTGGATGGTTGGGATTTGAGTGTCCAGGCTTTGCCCCTGTGGCCAAGGGAGGACTTTTGAAGGCAGGAGCTATACTGAAGGCCAACGCACAGCATCAGGATACGAGGCACTGCTGTTATTTCCATTGTACTGGGAGGAAATGAGGCACAGAGAGATCACCTAGCTTGTGTCCTGTCTCAAGTTTTGCGGCTGGTGGGTGGTGGATTTGGAATGCAAACCCAGGTCATCAATCAGGTTTGGGGCACACACGTCTTGTCACTTTGACCGTGGCACCTTCTGCTCCATGCTGTGGGAGCAGCTGCAGGAAGTGCTTCCCGGGGCAGCTCAGGAGGTGTCTAGAAGAAGGCAGAGGCTTTATTGTCCCATTGTACAGCCAGGAAAGGCACTCACAGGTGTGGTCTCACTGTGGGAGCTTCCCCAACAGCAAAGGGAGGGGCTGACACCTCCAGGGTTGTCAGGAAAGGGTGTCTCAGCCCTTGTGGAGGTCTCTTGGCTGGTGAGGGGTGGTGGAGATGATGCAGGTTCCTTAAGAACCCGGAGAATGGTTGTGTGAGGAGTTGGCTCAGAGCCCCTGCAGTGGAGGACCAGGACAGCGCCCACTGTGCGGGAGTCATTCTGCTGTTTCCAGCTCTCAGGCCTCCTCCCACAGCCAGGAAGCAGTGATGGATGGGTGATGCATGGATGAAAAGACGCCCAAGATTCTTGCAGATTTCCAAACCTCAATCATGACTGGAGCGCAGGAAAATCCTTAACATGCTGAAATTTGGGGACTCAGCAAGGTGAGACGTTGCAAACGCCTGAAGCTGACTAGAAAAGCTAGCTTCCCTGAGACATTCTCCCAACGATGTGAGGTAGAGAGTTGAGAGCAGACTTGAAAATCATAGTGGATTCAAAGGGAAACAACTTCTCAACTACATCCTCCCAAGTTCAGCATTTTCCGTACACTGCTTACACAGACATCACCAACTCTTCGATGAGGTCATTATCATCACCTCAAAACCCAAATCAAACACATTCAAAACCCAAATCAAACACAAAAAATTGAGCTCAAAACCCAAATCAAACACAGTCCAATAGGTTAACACAAACGACGAAAGTGGAGGTGATATCTGACTTCTCCTTAGAGTCTTTGTTCTCAGTAGAGAATGGACACTTGGCCGTGGGACTGTAATACATTCTTATGGAGAGACTATGTTAGCACTTAGTGGTGTGTAATGAATGGATCACTCACATGCTAGTGATGCAGCCATTACTAGGGCTATTGGTAAAGAATCCAACTTTGAGGTACTGTTAGTGCTTGAATCTGACACTGAATGTGGGCGTTTTCTTGCTTGGCATGAGAAGATGAAGGGCTGAAGTGACAGAACTCGGAGATGAATAATCTGTCAGAGCTCCATGGTCAGTTGGGGAAAGAGAAGTTGCTCCAGACTTAATCCTGCCAGTGATGATGGCGTGCATCAGAAGCCACCACAGCAGGCATTCTGGCGTTTGCGATGATCGCAAAGTTCTTGTGATTAGGAAGAGCATTGTATTCCATAAGATTTATAACATCTGCAGGGTTACTGGCACTGGCACCATCTTGGCTCTGGTAGAGGAGCCCAAAGAACCAAAATGCCGTGGTTCTGAGAGAAGGGTACGGTGCAGATTCCGGAGCAACAATTGCTACAATAAAAAGCTAAGACCTGCTATCTTAAGGATTATATTCAAGATTGTAAGTACCTATCAAAGGATGAGTTATAAGGTGATTTTCACAATCAGTGGAGGTGGGAACAGGGTACAAAGCAGTGGTGTTAACATTATATAATTTGCAGCCCAAAATATATTATCTTAAATAAAGCTAAATAATCTCATCTACATGCCCATATACAAGTACTTTGAACTAAATATTTTTAGGTGTGCAAATCATGAACCATGAATGCATCCTCTCAAATAATTTGGCAAAAAATTGTGTTTGGGTTATGCTACATCACACATCTTCAACCCTGGCTCTATCACACACAAGTGTGTTTTCAACATTACAAGTTTACCTTCCAGTCTTCTTTTTTAAAAATTTTTTAAAGATTTATTTATTTATTTGAAAGTCAGAGTTACACAGAGAGAGAAGGAGAGGCAGAGAGAGAGAGAGAGAGAGAGAAGTCTTCCATCTGCTGGCTCACTCCACAATTGGCTGCAATGGCTGGAGCTGCACTGTTCCAGAGCCAGGAGCTTCTTCCAGGTCTCCCACGTGGGTTCAGGGGACCAAAGACTTGGGCCATCTTCCACTGCTTTCCCAGGCCATAGCAGAGACCTGGATCAGAAGGGGAGCAGGTAGGACTCGAACTGGTGCCCATATAGGATGCCGGCACTGCAGGTGGCAGCTTTACCTGCTACACAACAGCGCCAGCCCCTTTCCAGTATTCTTTTATTTTTCATTTTTGACAGGCAGAGTTGATAGTGAGAGAGAGAGAGACAGAGAGAAAGGTCTTCCTTTTGCTGTTGGTTCACCCTCCAATGGCCACCGCGGCCGGCGCACTGCGGCCGGCGCATTGCATTGATCCGAAGCCAGGAGCCAGGTGCTTCTTCCTGCTCTCCCATGCGGGTGCAGGGCCCAAGGACCTGGGCCATCCTCCACTGCCTTCCCGGACCACAGCAGAGAGCTGGACTGGAAGAGGGACAACCGGGATAGAATCCGGCGCCCCGACCGGGACTAGAACCCGGGGTGCCGGCGCCGCAAGGCGGAGGATTAGCCTATTGAGCTGCGGCGCCGGCCTCCAGTATTCTTTTAACTAGCATCTACTGCTGACCCTTTGAAAATACTCTCCCCACCATGAACACTTGTCTGGAACAAAGCGAAGCTGCTCAAGCCTTCCTTTGAGGGGCTTCAGCCCTGCCCTCTGGATTCTCACCCCCGCGTGGCATTTCCCCCCCTTTGTTTGTTTGTTTGTTTGCTTCCTTCAGAACTTCAGTTTCTTTTCTTTCCCCAGCGAACATCTGTTTTTGATTTCAAACAGTGTGCTTCCTTAAGAAGTAACGTGCGATATCGCTCAGGTACAAATGCAATCTGCCCGCAAGGGGAAGTGTGCATCGCTGAAGAAGTTTCGGGAAAGAATCGGGACGACTGGGAGTCCGATCGTGCGTCCTGAAGCCGGGGAGAGGCCGCTGTCGCATCCTGAGAGATGAGCTCTGAACCGTGAAGGTATTCGTAGGAGCACCTTCAAAAAGTCCACAGAAAATGCATGTTATGAAAAATACCCTACACGGGTTTTGAAAAAGTTTTGGACGAAGCACACTTTTCTTTCAACTCTGTTTCTCCATGAACTTTTTGAAGCAGCCTAGTATTTAAATGGTTTTTGTGGGGGGTAGCTTAGCTCTGTCTTTGAGTGATCCACTCTCGTGAGCTCACATGTTAACAGAATTCTGCCGCAGTGAAGTCCCGGGCGCTGGGCTCAGGGCTTTCCTGTTTGCTGCCTCCTTTAACAGGTGTCACTACTGGGAGCGCCCCATTTTCCTGGACCTGCGCAGGTCCCTGCCCTCAGGGATTCATTCCCAGCCCCTCGTGCCCTGTGATCAATACCTTCTGTGATGGTCTTATGTCCACTGTTGCTACGCCAGTGCTGGGCTCGGCAGACTACAGCACAGGCGCTAGGCCCTACCAGCCATGAGGATGGTTTAACATTTTAAATGCTTGGCTCAAACCAAAGAACAATGCATTATGACACAAGAAGAACATGTGGAATTCTGATGTGTGTCTATTAGGAAAGCTTTATTGGAACCCAGAGGGTTAAAGATGCCCATGCCATCTATGGCCGCTCTGGCCCACAGTGGCACGGTTGAGGACAGCAGACTCTGCTACTTCCATTCCTTTTCCTGGAGTCTCAGTAACCAGGGTCAATCACATGCGGAGATATTGAATGGAAAACTCCAGAAAGGAAAGCCATAGATTGTGTAGCTTGAAGAAATCTCACCGTGTCCTGCTTCACCCCGCCAAGGATGTGATTTCTCTTTGTCTGGCGTATCCCAGGTGTATACACCACCCACCCAGCAGTCTCCTACAGCTCTCTTGGTCATCAGAAACACACAGGATAAATGGCACTTGGTGCTCTTTGCTGGACGTCTTGGCATGTGTCCCTCGCTAATCAGGAGCTACTCTCCTAGGGACCAGGGTCACACGGCCACCAAACCAACACTCTTTCTCATCTCACCTTTCCAGAGAGCGTCTGCAGACCCCCGCACCAGGCTAGCTCCCCCATCGTCTTCTCATTCCAGTCCATGCTCTGAGTAACTATTAACTTCCTCACAGAATGAGAATGGCAAAGGGAGTTCGCACCGTAGTTGAGTGGGGCCTATGGCAGAGAAGTGAATCTCAAGAAATATGAATGATTCATGGAATTGGATAATCAGAATTTGACTAAGAAAATACTCAAAACTGTACATAATGGCTGTATTCATTTAGTGCTCCATATAATCATAGCTCTTCAAAATTAAATTATTTGAGGGAGGGAGAAAGAGAGAGGAGAGAGAGGAGAGAGAGAGAGAGAGAGAGAGAGAGAGAGAGAGAGAGAGAGAGAGAGAAGAAGGACTTCCATCTTCTGGTTCACTCCCCAAATGATCACAATGGCCAGAGCTGGGTCAGACCAAAGCAAGGGCCTGGAACTCCATCCGGGTCTCCCACGTGGGTGCAGGGGCCCCAGCACTTGGGCCATCTTCTGCTGCTTTCCCAGGTGCATTAGCAGGGAGCTGGATTGGGAGCAGAGCAGCCAGGACTCAAACTGGTGCTCCAACACGGGATGGCGGCATCACAAGCAGCATCTAAACACACTGCACCAAAGCGCTGGCCTCTCTCCCAAACTTTTTCCCAATATTCCATTTAGCTGTCACTTCTGTCCAAAGTGGGAAACATTATTACACCCATTTCTCAGATGACATAACTCTGGCATAGAGAGACTGAGGGATTTCCAAAGGTCAACCAGTCCGAGGTGGGGTCGGAAACCAGATCAACGGGATAGAAAGACCATGATCCTGGCCGCTTCGCCCTGACGTCTCAAGTCCTTTGGTGGAAAGTGAAAGATGGAGCTCGAATTCCAGCTCCCCTCATGGTTAGCCACGCGACAGTGGCAGGACTCTTGACTTCCCTGGGGCTATGATAGAAGTTTCTGCAGGACTTTGGGAGGCTTAAGGCTGGTGGTGCCTTTGGGTGTGCCTGGCAGACTTTGCTCAAAATACGATGGTGAAATCCTGACAGGGTGAGGGTTTTTTTCCATTTCCAAGCATTGAAATCCTGATTGTTGATGTATAAGAAGACGTTTAGTCACTCCTTGGTGTCTGTGGGGGAATAGTTTCAGGAACCCCCTAGATAACAGAATCTGCAAATGCTCAGATCCCTTTGTGTATGATGCACTGTTTGCAGGGAACCTAGGCACACCTCTCCTGGGCTCTAAGTCATCTCACAGACAATGCCGGATACCGAACACAATGGAAACCTACAACACTGCTGGACTGGACTGCTGAGGGAATAATGTACTTTAGAGTCTCTTTGATCTGCAGTTGATTGGCTGAAACCATAGTTTCAACTGCAGAATCATGGATATAAAGAGCCAAGTTTATTTCTATTAATTAACTGTTGAATTTATTATTTTTTAAAAAATATATTCATTTGTGATGCAGAGAGAGAGAGAGAGACACAGAGAGAAATCACCCATCCCCTGGTTCATTCTCTCAGTGTCCACAACAGGTAGGGCCAGGTCAGGCCAAAGTCAGGAACTGGGAACTGAATCTATCTCCGTGTGGTGGGGACCCGAGTGCTTGAGCCCGCACCTGCTGCCTCCCCGGTGCACATTAGAAGCAACCTGGACGTGGAGCAGATGCAGGACCTGAACCCAAGCACTGCCGTATGAATGCTGTGCCCCAAGTGGCAGCGTAGCTGCTGGCCAGGCACCTGCCTCAATGGCTTTGATGCTGGTATACACTGCTAGAAGAATCCGCGCTAGACCCTCGTGTGGAGCCCTGTGTCTTCCGCCAGTGTCTGTGAAACTCTTAGGTTTGGGGTGAAATCTCAGCCCCTCCACAGGCCCTGACGATACAGTGCTGAGTGGCCTAGATACAGATAGCAATGAATCCAAACACCTGGGCCTCTCGCTAGTTGGTTTTCTAGGGTGCGATGTCAATAGTCAGTAGCAGTACTGGCAATCGTAGCTCATGTTTACGGAGCCAAGCTCAGTGTGCTCCAAGCCCATCTCATTTATCACTCAAAGCATCTCCATGAAGCAGCTCAGCACTCTGTAGATGAGGAACTGAGACAACGAGGAGGTAGTGACACGGCCACGGTCCCACAGCTAGTGAGCGAGAGAGTAGGGTTGAGGCACCGTCCTCCCGATCCTGTGCCTGGGTTCCCGGTGTGCAGTGATGCCTGTGGCAGAAAACAAGATGATGCATGCATGTCCCTTAGAGATGCTGCTAACCTGGACAGCAGAGAACCATGGCCTGGACATCGAGGGCGTCAGCAAGTGCAGGCTCCAGCGACCACCGTGAGCCAGGGATCCCCACAGTCCCCACCGCGTGCCTTTCAAAGCCTGGGCTCTGCGAAGTGCTGTGCCCTTGGAATAGAGCTCAGATGGTGCGGAGAGGTAGACGTGGTACAGATACACAAGGGTACTTCAAATAGTGGTAGAAAAGTGGGCTTCCAAGATGTGTTTATTTCAGTGCAAACGAATTTAAAAACCATGCGGAGTTTTTACTACTGTGCATTTTCCGTGAGCTTTTCAAAGACCCCTTCCTTGTGTGCATGGGTTTCAAAAATTCTTGCCCCGGGGCTGGCGTTTGGCACAGCCCATACAGGAGTGCCTAGGTTCGAGCCCTGCCTCTGCTTCTGCTTCTGGCTCCCAGCTAATACACACCTTGCAGGGGCAGCAGGGACGGCTCAAGGAGTCGGGTCCCTGCCACCCACACGGGGGACCCAGATTAAGTTTCTACCTCCTGGCGTTGGTTTTGCCCTGTGCCAGCTATTTGCTGGTCTTTGGGGAATGAACCCGCAGATGGAAGATCTCTGTCTCTCTTCCATGCAGGCACCGGGCCACCAGGTGAGCCTGAGCCGGCACAGGTGCCTGTCCCTGTGTGGCCTGGCCTCCAGCAGGGGGAGTCCATGGCAGCAGTAGAGCAGCCTGCTCACTTCCAACCATGGGCAAACCTTCCCAAGCCTGTAATGGGAGCTGCAGCCGAGGAGGGGAGGGAGGGCTCAGAGTCTGAGCAGAGACAAGAGGGTCCGAGAGGAGTAAGACCGAAGGGGCAGAGTAGGGCAAGATGTGACCGTGAGGCTGTCCTCAGGGCCGCAAGGGCTCTGTGGACACTGATGCCCACTCTCAAGTTTTGTTGATTAAATGCATAAGACCAGAATCATAGGAGTGAGCTAGGAAAAGACAAAACTGCTTCCCCCCTCCCCGCCTTGTACAAAGTATTTGTTAAGCCCTAAAATGATTACAGAAAAGAGAGAGAGGAGAAAACATCCTGCAATTGGCTTTGTGCTCCGATAGAAATAAATCGTTAACTTATTTGAAACAACAGCAACTGTAGCTGGGAACTAACCAGAAAGCAGGAAAGGAAACCAGGCAGGATTTGTGGGAGGCCTTATCTTGTTTGTAGTCCACCCTTGTCCTGCAGGATTGGTGATCAGGCTGGGCTGGCTGGGCGAGGCTTTCCCTCAGATATTTAGACGTTGTCCCTGGCTGCGGACAATCTTGTTCCTTAAATGTGTGTGTGTGTGTGTATGTTTAGAAGTAATACAGCTACCGAGAGAGCTTAAATTTAAAAGCAGGAATCCTCCTAGTTTGTGCTAATCCAAAGGGATGCCATAAAATTCAGACCCCATCGGTGGTCACTTCTGACGGTGTGCCGGGAGGAGAGGACTGTGGTGGAGAGACCAGGAGGCAAGAAGTGGCAAGGCAGGTGAAGATGGCTGGCCTATGGCCCGTGTTCTCTCCGTCCACATTCCTCAGACCAAAGCCTTATCCGATAGTTCACCAGGGCAACCAGGACCGGCCCCGCTGTCCAGCCATCCCAGGCAAGCACGTAAGCTCAGGCAGTGCCTCCCCGTCGGTCAGCCTGGGGGACAGCTGCTGCCACGTGGTGCCCAGCCCCGCACAGGCCCCTCCTGGGCTTGACCTGCTGTGCAGATAGGAGCACCTGGTCACTCCTCACCCTCCTGAGAAGCCACCTGTGTGGATGTCACTGATTTCTTTTAAACATCTTTTTTCATATATATAAAAGCCATTTTCCTAGTACATCCCTGCAGTATATAAACAAGAGGACCTGACTCCCTCCTTCCCCGTCCCCACCACACGCCTCAGAAGCAGGTGCCTTTGTTCACCTTTCTCGGCGCCTGCTTGTATCTCGAGCCCTTCATTTTCCCAGCTGGGGAAGGTTTCTGCTGACTTCCTCTCTAGGGTCATGGAGCTCTGGTCCTCTTACCCTCCCTCCCCCTGAGCTGGTTACAGAGACACCCATCCTCCTCCCTGGCATAAGTGGCAGTTAGCTGGGCCTTGGTGTTCCCAGGACCACCGCGCCAATGCCTGTCCCAGGTGAGCCGATGCGGTCCTGCCGTCTCAGCTCCCTGAAGTTAGCAGGTGCTTCATTGTTTTCATTTGCTATGTTTTCTACATTGCCTTGATTAATCAGTCCCACACTTTCTTTTTTTTTTAAAAGATTTTATTTATTTATTTGAGAGACAGAGCTAGAGAGAGAGAGAGAGAGTTCTTCCATATGCTTGCTCACTCCCTGAATGACTGTAACAGCTGGAGCTGGGCTGATCTGAATCAGGGAGCCAGGAGCTTCTTCTGGATCTCCCACATGGGTGCAGGGGCCCAGGATCTTGGGTTTTCTGCTGCTGCTTTCCCAAGCCATAGCAGGGAGCTAGATCGGAAGAGGAGTAGCCGGGACTAGAACTGGCGCCCATATGGGATGCTGGTGCCGCAGGCGGAGGCTTAGCCCACTACGCCACAGCGCTGGCCCCATTAGTCCCATACTTTGAAGCACAATTACAGATTTCTACATTCACACATTTTCCGTTAATTTCTCTTTTTCCTGTTTTTGGAGTGACAACCTCCTGTCCACAGGGTTCCTGGTGATGGGGTGCAAGTGCTGGCTGAAGCTCCGCCCATGTCACCGCCCGGCTGCTGGGGAAGCCGTACCTGGGATGCCCCTGCTCCGTAAAGCTGCTCCCCTCCGAGGACCGGGCCGCCCAGGTGTGGAGCAGTGTTGGGGTCCTTCAGCCCAATCAGACCTCCTCTTCAGCCGCCCATCCCGCGGGTCAGTGGCAGCAACTGTCCTCTCCCCAGCTCTTCCAACTCTGTGCCACCTTTGGGCTGTGGTCCTGTCCCTGTCATGTTCTTTGCTTTTGTGGATTTTATTTATTTACTTGAAAGAGTTACAGAGAGGCAGAGGCAGAGATAGAGAGCGAGGTCTTCCATCCACTGGTTCACCCCCTAGATGCCTGCAATGGCCGGAGCTGCGCCAATCCAAAGCCAGGAGCCAGGAGCTTCTTCCAGGTCTCCCACGCGGGTGCAGGGTCCAAGGACTTGGGCCATCTTCCACTGCTTTCCCAGGCCATAGCAGAGAGCTGGACTGGAAGTGGAGCAGCCGGGGCTCCAACTGGCGCCCATATGGGATGCCGGCACTGCAGGCGGCGGCTTTACCTGCTACGCCACAGCGCCCGCCCCTCGTGCGGATTACTAATCCGTGGACTGTCAGAGTAGGTCCCTGAGGGCAGCCTTGTGCCCGCCTCTGTTGTTGACTCAATGGGGGGTTCTCATCCCGCATCTGAGTGCCCGGGGTGACCTCTGGCTCCGGCTCCCTACTGATGCACAGCCTGAGAGGCAGTGATGATGGTTCAAGTACCTGGGCTCCTGCCATTCATGGGGAGACGTGGCTTGCTTCCCCAGGTCCTGGTTTCAGCCCCAGTCCCGCCCTAGCCATTGTCAGCATTGAGGAAGGCCTGGCAGATGGGAGCTTGCTTTCTGCCCGTCTCTGCCTCTCAAATGAAAAAAAAAAAAGTGGAAAATGCCTATTGTGAAAAAATTGCATGAATTTCAAAACTTTTATGCACCAAAATAAAGTCACATTTTAATCCGGTCTTTCCACAAACTCTGTGATTTCTCTTGTATTTTGTAGTCACTACGGATGCCTCTGTGCGGCCTTTGGGGCGTCGGAGCTCTGTGCACGCGCGCACGCTGGGTACCGGCCTGGGCCCTGGCCTGCTGTTGGGAAGACTGGGTCCTGCTGGTCAACCGACTGATTCTTCCGGAACACGAAGCCTTTCTACAAATCCACTTCTCCTGCGGAAAACCACCCTCATCCACAAAGGCCTACAGGGAGCGGGGTGTTAGGGTGAAGACATCCACGGAGAACAGCAACCAACGTTCAGTTAAAGACGGGTCCACGTGTAGACGCCCGGGATGGACCCCGGCTTTTCGCTGCTGCGCCCCGCTCCCAGGCTGCTGCATTGGGACCGCGCTCGGCCCGGCTTCGCTCAGAGCTCACAGGCAGGAAGGTTAGCGGCAAGATCCCTGTGATCCCAGACCTAAGCCTGGGGAAGGTGAGCCTGCCCGCCCGCCTGCCGCTTGGACTTGGGTGGTAAGGGGGGCGCATGCAAGGCTGCTGGCTGTGCATCCAGGCGCCGGGTGCCCGGGATGAGCTCACGCCCGTACCCGTGCACCTGCCGCCCTGCCCAGGGCCGCCTGAGCTGGTGGTGTACCTGTCCTGGGGGCTGGGGGACACGGAGGCAGGAGGGTAGGGGCGCAGGGGCTCAGCCCTGGCCCCAGAGCCCCGCTGCACCAAGCCATGTGTCCAGGTGCCTTGGCAAGGACAGTGGCGGCGGGCGGAGCCGGGCGGGGCAGAGCTTGGGGGCCAGGCCCGTGGGTGGCTCTTGGGAGGCCAGGGAGTTGCAGGGGCCTGGGGATACTGGCTCCCTCCTTGCTCCAGAGCTTTGCCAAGGGCCGGAGGCCATGGCTCTGCCAGTGCTGTCTTCGCTCGAGCTTGGTTCATGAAAGGGCGCCAGCCTTCCACGAGGGGTTTCGGGGGTCTGCCTTTGCCTGTTTTGTGCCACAAGCTGGTGACAAACTTCAGGGGTCTGTGCCACTCTTGAGGCGGGGGGGGGGGGAGCTTGGCCTGGCCACAGCATTGCTCCAACTCCGGAAGGGCCCCTTGGTTACCTCAGTACTCCTCTTCCCTGCCCCCGGCACCTGCCTGCACATTTCTAAGCCCTCTCCTAAGATTCTCAAGCACCCACCAGGTTCCTGTTTGCCTGAGTACCGGGCTATGCTGAGCAGGGAGCTCCACTGTGTGCTATTGGAAAGCCGAGAGCCCAGGCAGGCAGGGCTGTCCCGGGAGGTCGTAGCTCCTCTGTGGGCTGCACTTGGAGCCGGCACTCACCCACGTGGCCGCGCTAAACCACCTCTTCCTCTTGCTCACCTGTCACTTGGCTTTGCTTTTGAGGTGGGCGTGGGACCCTCAGCGGGAAGTCTGTTCCGCAAGAGAGAAACAAGACAGCAAAGAGACTTTCTGGTCACTGTCCCCAGAGGTCGGGCACAGGATGGAGCCTGCGGTGAGCAGAGGCCTGAGCTCTTCTCTCTCTTAAGCCGAGGCAGGAGAATCTCCAGACAGCGCAGTTGTTTCAAGTCCTGACCCCATCCCACCACTTTGCCTGGCCGGCCAGCTCGCATGGGGTCCTGCGGGACGTCGTCTCCATGCTCCCTCTGTCTGGGAGAAAACCCACAGAGCGACTCGCTCCCCGGCCTCTGAGAGGCTTGGGCAAGCGAGAGGAAAGCCCTTTGTCCTCGTCTGGAGCCCTGTTCCCGCGGCGCTGCGGCCTTACGGCCATCTTCACATGGACTGGCCTGTTCTCAGAAATGAATAAAGAAGAGTGTCCATCATCCGGATGTCTTGGTCCCTGGTGGAGTTTTCCAACAGACAGCGTGGGCCTCCAGCACTGCCTTGGCACCTGTTGCCTACCCCGGCTCCACACAGGGACCGTAAGGGGCAGATGTCCCCTCCCCAGAGTACCGGTGCAGCTGCCCTACCTCGGCAGGTAATGGGCCCAAGGTCACATGATGGTGGAATCTGACCCTGAACACTGGTCACCGGAGACAGTGGCATAGAGTTCAGTCTTTCGATATCAGCTCTGCCTTCAGACACCACTGGGGAAAAAGTCTTCTGCTTCCTCAAGGTGTTAAACATAGAGCCACCACGTGACTCGGCAGTTCCACTGCTACGTATTCACACAAAATCCTGCAGGAGAATGCTCATTGCAACGTTGTTCACAGTAGTGGAGACTCAGCAGTCGTTAAACTGATTAATAAACAAAAAGCGAATAGCAACGTGATGGCACATCGTCTGTCCATGAGGAAGATCAAACTATCGGTGTGAGCTGGGACATGGATGAACCTTGAGAGCAGGGAGCTGAGTGACAGAGCCCAAGGACGCGAAGGCAGGTGGTGTGAGTCCACGTCTAGGCACACCCAGCGCGGGTAGATCTGTAGGGCCGGAGACTTGGATGGTGCCTTCCTGAGCCTGTGGGGTTGGAGGGAATTGGGAAACGACTGTGGATGGGAAGAACCTGGGGGGACAAATATTCTAAAACCGGATTTGGTGGGAGTTGCACCCTGCGGTGAGACACTAACCCACTGCATTTAGAGTTTAAGCTGCTCAGGCACAGGGCGTGTGCATATCCTCTTATTAATGCTATGATTAAAAAAAAAAAAAAACAGCTCTGCAGTTCGTCATGAGTTGGGCATCTTGAGTGCCAGTGATGTAGAGTTGGGATGTCGCTCAGTGTGTGACTGTGATGGCTAAGGGAGGAGCAGGGAGATTTTGACCTCTTGGACTTTCAGAATTATTCTTGTGGATTTATTGATCCATAGGAATACGGGTTTGACAAATTTTGACCATGCTTTGCTGAGTGCTCACCTGTCTGCACAAACAAGTGCAGATAAGCAACACTCAGTCAACACCACTTCTTCCTTATTTGATTCCCAAGGAAACAAATAAATAGTTGCTCCTAGAGCACCATGGAATAAAAAATTTACCTTATTATTTGAAAAAAAAAACTTTAACTCTCAGAGTTTAAATATTAACACACAAAGGATATTTTCTTCTTGGATTTCTTATTTATGGAAATAAAAATAGTGGCAGTAATCTGACATTCCTATGGGTTTTTACATAATACTAACAACTTCTAAACATTTCTTATGTTAATAATATCTTTGTGAAAAAATGGCACAAGTGATACTATTCTCGTTTTTTATAGGTAACTAATGTCAAAGTAGAGAGGTGAGTGACGTGTGCCCAATCACACCGTGCTCAAGGAGACACTAAATCCAGGTGCCAAGATTCTTGCAGCTGCCTGTTCCATGTCTTTCCTTTTCCCCAAAATTATTTATATAAGGTGAACAAATTTCATGTATTTCATATATACAGATTGAGGAACGTGACACTTCCCACCATTCCCTCCCTCCCAGCCACACTCCCACCCTCTCTCCTCCTTCCTGTCTTAGTTTTTAAGTTTTACAATGACATACTTTCAGTTTATTGTATAATCCCAAGCTTAACTCTCCATCAAACAGATAATTAAACAAGTAGTATGTGGAAAAGCCACTGTGCTCGAGAGTGTAGACAAAGGCTGTAAACAATAACCAAATCTCAAAATGTCAGTTTCACTCTTATACACTACATTTTTGTACTTTATTAGTCACCACAAATCAGGGAAGAGATATGGTATTTATTTCTTGTGGGGGACTGGCTTATTTCACTAAGCATAATGATTTCCAGTTGCATCAATTTTGTTGCAAAAGACAGGATTTCATTATTTTTTATGGCTCAGCAGTATTCTATACTCTTTATATACCACATTTTTTTTTATCCAATCATTAGTTGATAGACATCTGGGTTGATTCCATGTCTTAGCTACTGTGAATTGAGCTGCAATAAACATGGGGGTACAGATAACTCTTTTGTATGCTGATTTCTTTTGGTTTGGGTAAATTCCCAGTAGTGTGATTTCTGGATCATTTGGTAGGTCTATATTCAGATTTCTGAGGTATCTCCATACTGTCTTCCATGATGGCTGCACCGGCTTGCATTGCCACCAACAGTGGATTAGGATTCCTTTTCTTACACATCTTGCCTGGATTTTTTGCTTTTTGATTCTGTATTAGAGCCATTCTAACTGGGGTGAGGTGAAACCTCATTGCTGTTTTGATTTGCATTTCCCTGATGGCTATTGATCCAAGCATTTTTTCATGTGTCTTTTGGCTGTTTGAACTTCATACTTTGAAAAATGCTTGTTCATTTCCTTTGCCCATTTCTTAACTGCGTTGTTTGTTTTGTTGTTTTTGTTGAGTTTCTTGAGCTCTTTATAGATTCTGGATATTAATCCTTTATCAGTTGCATAGTTTGCAAATATTTTCTTCTGTTCTGTGGGTTGCCTCTTCACTTTGCTGAGTGTTTCCTTTGTAAGGCAAAAGCTTCTTAACTTGATGTAATCCCATTTGTTTATTTATTTATTTATTTATTTATTTATTTTTGATAGTCTGTGTTTCTGGGATCTTTTCCAAGAAATCTTTGCCTATGCCTATGATTTTCAGATATTCCGTGATATTTTCCTCTAGTAACTTGATGGTGTCAGGTGGTAGATTTAGATCCTTGGTCATTTTGGGTTGATTTTTATATAGGGTGTAAGGTAGGGATCTTGTTCCATACTTCTGAACCTGTATATCCAATTTTCCCTGCATATAAAATTCTCTCTATAATCCCAGTCTTCAATTTCTCTAAGAAATAAATTGGAAGAGTTGAAGGGAACTTAAACAATATACTCCTGGAGAGAGAAAGGATTAGAAGGCCTTTTCAGTGAGATACTAGCAGAAAATTTCCCAGGTTTGGAGAAGGACAGAGGCATCTTAGTACAGGAAGCTCATAGAACCCCTAATAAACATGACCAAAAGAGATCCTCACCACGACATGTTGTAATCAAACTCACCACAGTGAAACATAAAGAAAAGATTCTAAAAGGTGCAAGAGAGAAACGTCAGATTACTCTCAGAGGATCTCCAATTAGACTCACAGCAGACTTCTCATCAGAAACCCTACAAGCTAGAAGGGAATGGCGAGACATAGCCCAGATACTAAGAGAGAAAAACTGCCAGCCCAGAATATTATATCCTGCAAAGCTCTCATTTGTGAATGAAGGTGAAATAAAGACTTTTCATAGCAAACAGAAACTGAAAGAATTTGTTGCCACTCGTCCTGCCCTGCAAAAGATGCTTAAAGATGTGTTACACACAGAAACACAGAAACATGGTCACCAATATGAAAGAAGGTAAAGGAAGGAAACCTCACAGCACAAGATCACAGGAAGCTCAATTTCTCTTTGACATAGAATTAAACTCTGATGCTCGGTTAAAGCAATGTGTTAAAGTAATCTATTATGTGCTCTTGATGTCTGTTAAATTCTAATTGTTCAAAAACAGCTGAATTTTTATTAAGAGCTATGGGTTATTTAAATATGTGCTTATTTTCAAAGATTTGAATAATCACCTTGTAACAATGATCAAATTTGGTCTATGTTATGTCATGATTTTAAGGAATCTTATTTCAACCAGATATTTTGGATTTTGAGCCTTCTTGGCATTCTTGACAGGCATTCAAAAAATCAAAGTTTCAAACAATCTGGTCTCTAAAATTTCCAGTAAATCCTGGACTTTGGTTTTCCCAGTTTGGGCCCAACTGAAAAAATCAAAGGAACTATGTCTCTCATCTTATAGAGACACCAGCTAATCGGGCTGTTTGGATTATATTAGAAGTACTGTCAAGATGTGGTGTGGCACTAAATTTTAAGTTTCTATAATGGAAAATGCTATTAATACAAATGTTTGAGAATTAAAAAGTCTAATGATCTTGTGTTACTAGACATGATAGTTATCTTAATGAGAAAGCCCCAGAGGCCTAAAGGGTTAAATACTTGTAAAATCCTACAGGTGCTTTCAAAAATACTGTGAAGTAAGCAAGTGCCTCTTGTTGGTTGATGAATTTATAATTTTAAACATGGCGACTTAAAGTCTTTTGTCATCCACAGTTATATATGATTTGCTGCTCATAAAACTAAAGTGTTGTTGGTTCTGTGTTTAGCTGTCCTCCTATAGGTTCCTATGGACTTTTTCCAGCCACTTCTATTGTATTCAGTACTTTGGGATGGCTCTGTAAACAGATGAAGCCAATAATGTATTAACAGTACCAATGGAGAGAAAGTATGGTTAACTGAGGTTACTAAAAACAAAAAGCAATTCAAATCAATTGGCAATCTACAAGAAGAGTTAAAGATTTTAAAAGCTATTATTAAAATTGCTATATTGCTCTATTATGTTATGTTATATGTGTGTACATATTGTATGTCCACATGGGGAAATTTTATTAAGAGTTTTATTTTAAAAGGCTTATAGATAAGATTGTCCATAAATTTAAGCTGCTAAAATCAATCAAAGATACATTTTAATTTGTGGGACCTGAATCTGTGTATCATATGTTTTAAACGTGTTGGTAGAAAGAAACTAAAAACATTTTATATGGTTGTGCTTAAGTTTACTGGCTAAACAAACTACACCATGTTAGATATTTAAGAGGTGTTTTCAAATACATGATTCTTAAAATTTAGAGAAGGCATTGGACCTTCTGGTAAATGTTTTCTTAAGTTGTTATCTAATGGTTGAAACGGTTTGCTAAGTATTCATGTGATATTGCTATTGTCAGCAAGCGATCTAGGACTTGCTCCCTCATTTCTCTATTCTAAGCCCAACTTGTTCTTTCATTTCTCTATTCTCCTCAAGGTAGGAAACTAATTCTATTATGAAGGAATCTGTAGGACGCACAATTTAATCTTTAGACCTTATACAAGAGATGGCTAACATTTTTCTGCAATAGCATAGCAAAATAAGAACTTAAATAATAATCTCATAGCTAGATTCACTTCGCCATCAGCGAAGTATACAGTAAGTAGAAAAAACCTCCCTTTCAGACCAAAGGGAAAGAAAGTTTTTAAGTGAGAATATAATTTTCCTCATGGGCATTGTCTACCTTAGAAAAACTACTACAGAACATGTCTGTGACTATAGACTTGTAGTTCAGGCCACCGAAGATTAGAGGTGGGACACGGGCACTCCCTTGACTTGCATCCTCTGGTCTGCTTTAACACAAACCAGGAGGAAAAGAAAGCTCGGCATCAGAAGCAATGGGTGGCAGGCCTATTAATGGCTGATCTGTACAGTGATCTGCCCTCAAGGAGACCCAACAGGCCAGTCCACTGCAGTGGCTTTCAATGTGGTAAGCCTGGGCTTCAGCAGAAGTCAGCTTGTGAAGAGCCCTGGCAGCTCTGCCAAGAGTTGGATCACTGGAAATGGACCTGGCCTGGAGTCGAAGGATGCCCAGGTCAGAGCCACAGATCTTATTGGCTCTAAGCTGAAAAGCCCTTCACTCAGCCCAACTTCCAAAGTGACCACTGCAGCTGAGGGGACGGCCAAGAAGTAGGGTCAGCAACATTGCAGGCAGAACTGTAAATTTCTTGTTAGAGATGCCACCTGCCTTTACCTGGCCAGCTCTCCTCCCAGGCCAGCCAAGTAATGAAAGTCAACAGAGTGCCTTCCCCTAGGAGGTTCACACCTCCCTAGGATGTACCCCATGTGAAGAGATAGATAGGTCTGGGCCTCTGAATTTACAAGGCCTAAAGCCCACCAGATTATTATCAAGCCCCTTCTATCAGGTTCTATTTGCCTCTCAATCAGAAAACTTAATTGTAGCTTAGACAGCACCTTTCTTAGCTCCTCTAATAATGACTCTGTCCATTGTTCTAGACCCTGTCTAGTGCACTTGGGCCTCATTCCTTTGTAATCATAACCTCTACTCTACCACCAATGGCTCTACTCCCAACATGTGTGTACTGATGGTCCTCTTCCCCACTTAATGCTGTATAATTGTTCAACCCTGGTAAATGCCACTCTTAGGATCATTGGTTACTATCCTCACTCTGTCTTTTATGACCTTGTCTAAATATGATCAGAGTCGGGAAACTTGGAAGGCTTCCATAGCCTTGGCAACTCATGACGACAGCCTAGGATGGTTACTGGCGCCATAAACTAGAGTGTCAATTTGTTGGGTCAACAACAGGAGCCACTGTGCACTTGCTCCTCATGTGGGATCTCTGTCCTTAATGTGCTGTACATTTTGATTTAATGCTATAACTAGTACTCAAACAGTATATTTCACTTTGTGTTTCTATGTGGGTGCAAACTGTTGAAATCTTTATACTAAATTGATCTTCTGTATATAAAGAGAATTGAAAATGAATCTTGATGCAAATGGAAGGGGAGAGGGAGCGGGAGAGGGGAGGGTTGCGGGTGGGAGGGAAGTTATGGGAGGGGGAAGCCATTGTAATCCATAAGCTGTACACTGGAAATTTATATTCATTAAATAAAAATTTAAAAAAAATTATAAAGAAAAAAAAGAGAATGCATATACAGCAAGCTTTAAAAGTGGTTTAAGTGTTTATAGCAAAATTGACGTTTTTTAATTTAAAAAGATTTATTCACTTATTTGAAAGACAGAGAGAGAGAGAGGGGGGGGGGAGAGAGAGAAAGAGAGATTCTATCCATTGGTTCATTCCCTAAATGGTTGCAATGGTCAGAGCTGGGCCAGACTAAAACCAAGAGCCTGGAGATTCATTTGGGTCTCCCACATGGGTGCAGGAGCCCAAGCACTTGGGCCATCTTCTGCAGCTTTCCCAGGCACATTAGCAGGGAGCTGGATTTGAAGTAGAGCAGCTGGGGTTTGAAATGGGGCTCACATGGGATGCTGGCATCACAGGCAGCAGCTTACCCCACTGCATCAAAATGCCAACCCCTATTTCAAAAATTTCTTTATTTATTTGAGACACACACACACACACACACACCGGCAGTGGTAGGGGCTTTCGTCTACTGATTTACACTCCGAATGCCTGGGAGGGCTATGACTGGGCCAGGGCCAATGCAAGCAGTCAGGAACGCAAACCAGGTCTCCCCCATGGGTGGTAGGCACCCGATTACTGTCTACACTGGCAGGAAGGTGGACTCAGAACCCAGAGGTGTGTACGGAAATCAGGGACTGATGTGGGATTCAGGCCCCTTAACCACCGGCCAAAGGCTTGCTCCACAGTCAGCTTTCAAGACCGTCCTGGGGATTCTTAATATCTTCTTTGAGAGGAAGGCACGTACCCCATGGCATCAATTCGGTCATCAGCGCACCACGCGCTTGGCTACGTGATGGTGGTCCAGTAAGTTTATAACGGAGCCGCAGACTCCTTGTGCCCAGTGCTGGCGTCACGGCGAGGTGGTGGGTACAGTGCATTCCTGACGATTGCAGTGACGCTGGAGGGCGTCCCTACTGCACGGACCACACAAGAGACTAGCACGCACAATTACGTACGATGCGTAGTGCTTGATGGCAATGTTACTGACTTATGTAGGCTAGGCTTTCTATCATTATTTCAGAGTGTGTTCCTACTTACAAAAATATAAAGTTAACAGTCAAACAGCCTGAGGTGACTCCTACAGGAGTCGGCCGAAGCAGGCATTGTTATCATGGAGGGGGGTGCGTGTGACAGTCCCGTTCCTGGCGCTGTCCCTGGAGAGCTTCCTGTGGGACAGGATGTGGAGGGGGAAGACAGGGTTCTGATCTTTTGTAGGTCTAGGCTACTGTGTGTGTGTTGTGTTGTATACAAACCCACCTAGGTTTGTATAAATGCTCTCTGTTGCACACTGCAATGAAATTTCCTAGAATATACCCTAGATTAAGAGGCCTGTGAGCATGGCAGCGGGATAGCTTGGCGCCCAGACTATACTTACGGTTGGTGCATCCTGTAGGAGAAACTTGACTTTGAACATTGAACTCTGTCGTTTGTGAGAGCGTCGCTGGTCTCATGGGAAACTAGAAGCAGAAGTCCACCGCACACAGCCTTGTCACAACACATCTCACCGTACAGACGAGGACCTGCAAAGGTGTGGGACAAATCCCACAAGCTTCGTGTGACCGTGTGACGTGAGGAATCTGGAGGGCGGAGCTAATTCTTCCTCTTGACCTTAGTGTGTTCCTGTTCAGGAGGTCGAGCATCCTGTCCCCACGGAGGCCCCAGCAGGGGCAGATGGCAGCAGCCATGAGGAACCGCGTGCTGAGGCTTGGCCACCAAGGGGAGAGGAGGGTGTCTAAGCAATAGCTCCAGCAGAGAGCAGCTCCACCCTTGAGAGTAAGAGGCTCCGGGGAGTGAAGGGTGACAGCGGAGCTCCGGGATCCCTGGAAGAGCCAAGGTGGAGGCGGCAGAGACAAGACGCGTGGGACCGGCAGGTGCAGCTGCTGGCAAAGCCATGGTGGTGGTGTGGAGGGGCATTTCATCAGCCCACACTGCCAGCCCTCTGAGCTCCCGCTCAAGCGGCCGGAGGCCAGGCTGGCCGACAGGCCTGTCTCCGTCTGTCAAGGCAGCTCTAACCAAGTACCACGGGCTGGGTGACTGATTTCTCACTGGAAATCCAAGTCAGGTTGCAGCCTGGTGGAGCTCTGTTGGGGGCCCTCTTCTCCCTGGGTCCCCTAGGACAGAGGAGGGAATGAGGGTCTTCTGGGCCTTGGTTCTGAGGGCACCAGTGCTCCACCCTGGTGACCGAGGCCCCGCCCGTCCTCACACACCTCCGGATCCCCTGTACTTACACACACAGGCGGTGAGGCGTGGGCATTCTGAGCATGGCGGTCAGGAAGGCAGGAGGATGGGGCTCAGAGAAGCCAGCTGCTTCGGGCCTCTGGGAGTCCTGGGGGGGTGGTCAGAGAATGCCTGGGACCTGGGACAGCCCGCGGATCTCACCCTTGATCTTAGCCAAAAGGCCGAGAAGCGATAGCCAGCGGATCGCAACCCTTTCCGTGCTTTGCTGAGTGTGTATTGTCATTCTAGGTATGAAGACTTTTGAAGACGCCGTAAGGTGTGCTCTGATGAAACACTGGCCCCCAATGAGGCATATCAGGGATTCAGACGACAAACACGTCACTTCTAGGCTCACCGCGAAATCTGAATACATCTGGTCTGTAGCATTCTACCCACCTCTCGCTTATGCCTTTCTAAAACAGCTCTATGACAGGTCTACAAAAGGCTCATGGGAATAGGGATTGAAAGGTAATATGAGAGGGAGATGGTTCGTGCCCGCCTCCTGCCCCAGAGGACTTGGGTCTGATCCCATCTTGGGCTCTGACTCCAACGTCCGCTCAGCAGATGCTGGGGGCAGCCACCGGGTTCCTGCCACCCACGTGGGAGACCTGGATTGCAGTCCCTACTCCTCGCGTTCACCTGGTCCAGCTCCAGCTGCTGTGGGCATCTGGGGAGAGAAACAGAGGACACTGGCTCCTTCTCTCTCTTTTTCTAAGTAAGTAAAAATCGAAAAAGAAAATGAAATGTAAACTTCATTTCTCACTAGAAACTCCATCAATTTCGACATATCTTTGTAAGGCAAGCTAGCAGCCTTTTTTCTCATGGCTGGAAATTTAACCACATCGATGCAATCCACTTTACATCATTAACTCGAGAAAAATGTGTGCCCTTTAATTTTTTTTAAGATTAGGAGCCAGAGAGAAGTCAGAAGGAGCCAGGGCAGGACCCCAGGTGGATGGCTAATGATTTTCCATCAGAACTGCCCCTGTGTGATGACAAGAGTGAGCAGGTGCACTGTTACGATGGAGAAGGACTCCCTGAGAAGCTGCCCCAGGTGTTTTTCTTTTATTTTTTCATTTTTTTTATTTACTTGGCAGGTAGAGTTATAGACAGTGAGAGAGAAAGACAGAGAAAGGTCTTCCTTCTATTGGTTCACTCCCCAAATGGCCGCTAAGGCCAGAGCTATGCCAATCCGAAGCCAGGAGCCAGGTGCTTTCTCCTAGTCTCCCATGCCGGTACATGGCCCAAGCACTTGGGCCATCCTCCACTGCCCTCCCGGGCCACAGCAGAGAGCTGGACTGGAAGAGGAGCAACCAGGACTAGAACCCGGGGTGCCGGCACTGCAGGCGGAGGATTAGCCAAGTGAGCTATGGCGCCGGCCCCAAAGCTGTGGTTTGCTTTCTCAAAACACTCCCAACAAGCAGATGGGATCATTCTTTGGCCCTCCAGGAGGCTAACAAGCAAAGCACCCTGCGCATAGCAAAAAACAAAAACAAAACAAAACAACTTTTGCCATGACCTTTGCTCTTGACCTGTCTGCTCCTGACTTGACCACGTCCACCCCTTGACAGCCACCGCTCTGTCTTCAGCACTGCCGTGGGAAAGCCCAGCTCCTGCTCCAGGTCTTCCCAGAAGTGCGTCTAGAGCGTGATCCCACGTGCGCAGAAGTTCCCGGTCTGCACGCGGTCTGGGAGCCGTGGTTCGGGTGCCCATGGTGGGGAAAGTTTCTCCACGTCAATGCTCCGTCAGGACTGTGTAAGCCGAGTCAGTGCAGGTGTGTGGCGTTGGTTATTGTTTTTACTGTCGATTGTCAGTTCTCCCCAGTTAGGGTGTGAACAACAATCGTCTGTTCCTCAGTTGATGGGGATGGTGCGCTGCTACGGGCTTCCTCTTCAACATTGTCTCGTTCGTTCTTCAGACGGGGTCCATCTGTGCGCTGCGTGTTTGCCTGAGCACTGGTCCTAGAACCGCTTTATAAAGCACCAGTGGTTCCCCCTTCATCATAAATTCGAGGTTTGCTCGTGCTCCGGTCATAGCAGACATCACACGGATGCCTGGTCCTTCTTAATGCCTAAAACGAGGTATTTTCCAGGTGTGTTGGTATGGGTTTATTTTGATGCGAGTATTTGGAACTATATGCATAACTTTTTCATAGTATGCGTGTTTTGTGAAGACCCCTTGTACAGCAAGGCGTTTGGCATATTATGCAACTTTCCTATTTAAAAAATGTAATTTCATGATTCTATTATATTCACAGAGTTTTACAACAATCACCAAATCTTTATCTTTTGTAAGCCAATTTCCCATCTCCTTTTACTCTCCTGTCCCAGCCTAACCATCAATTTACTTTTTCTTTCTTTTTTTTAAGATTTATTTTATTTATTTAAAAGACAGAGTTACAGAGAGAGGTAGAGACAGAGAGAGGGATCTTCCATCCGCTGGTTCATTCCCCAGATGGCCGCAACAGCTGGAGCTGCGCTGATCCGAAGCCAGGAGCCAGGAACTTCTTCCAGGTCTCCCATGCAGATGCAGGGACCCAAGCACTTGGGTCATCTTCTGCTGCTTTCCCAGGCCACAGCAGAGAGCTGGATGGGAAGAGGAGCAGCCAGGACTCGAACCATTGCCCATATGGGATGCCGCCACTTCAGGCCAGTGCTTTAACCTGCTGTGCCACAGAGCCGTGGCCCCTACTTTTTCTTTCTATAAATTCACCCATACCAGTCCCATTTTAGTCTGTGGGATACATTCCAAGACTCGCACTGGATGCCTGAGCTACAGATTGCACCAACCTTATATATACTATGTGTTCCACACATCCACACAAAGCCATAATAAACGATTTACAAGGCACAGAGACTGACAATAACTAATAATAAAACAGAACAATTATAACAATATGCCATCATAAAAGTTATATGAATATGACTCCCTCTCTCTCATAATATTGTATTGAACTTCTCCCTTGTCACTGGGAAGCAGCAGTGTGAACACACTGTGGCACTACAGCAGTTGATCGGATGACCACGTGGGTAAGTGACTGGTGGCGGGTGGTGTAGAGAGCGTGGGGACCCTGGACAGGGGGCTGGCTCATGTCCTGGGTGGGATGAGATTTCGTCGTGCCACTCAGAATGACGTGCAGCTCAAAGCTTAGGGATTTGTTGTTTCTGGACTTTCCCACTGAATATATGCGAACCACAGTTGGGTGCAGGTAAGTGAAGTAGTATGAAGTGACACTAGACATGGCGGGTGGGGAAGCTACTGTGTTCTGAACGTTTCCTGTAAATGGGGTCAGATAATACGGGCTCCTTAGCATCTGGCTTCTTTCACTTATGTAATATTATTCAGATTCATCCATACTATAGGGTAAACCTGTGCTTCATTCCTTTTTAGTGTGACTATTATGTCAGTATTTGGATATACCACATTTTATTTATCTATTCATGATTAGGTAGATAAATCTCACATTTGTGTTGTCTGTAAAGATTCAGCTAGTACAAATACGACTACTAAAATATCAATGTACAAGTTTTTGCCTGGATGTAGGTTTTCATTTTTCCTGGCTAAATTCCTGAGGAGAATTGGTAGGTCACATGGCGACTGTATAAGTTGGAAAACAATTCAGAAGTTCCTCAAGAAGTGAAACGCAGAGTCACCTCTATAGTGAGCGAGGGTTTTCATTTCTTGCCTTTCAAGCATTTCGTATACTTGGTGTGGTTGGAATGCTTGTTCCTTCCAAAGCTCACGTTGAAATTTAACTGTCATTATAACAGTATCTGTGTGTCTGTGTGTGTGAGTGTGTGTGAGTGTGGGTGTGAGTGTGTGTGGGTGTGAGTGTGGTGTGTGTGAGTGTGAGTGTGAGTGTGTGGGTGTGGGTGTGAGTGTGTGTGAGTGTGGGTGTGAGTGTGTGTGTGTGTGAGTGTGTGTGTGGGTGTGAGTGTGGGTGTGAGTGTGTGTGTGTGAGTGTGTGTGTGTGAGTGTGGGTGTGTGTGTGAGTGGGTGTGAGTGTGGGTGTATGTGAGTGTGGGTGTGAGTGTGTGTGAGTGTGGGTGTGAGTGTGTGTGAGTGTGTGTGTGAGTGTGGGTGTGTGTGAGTGGGTGTGAGTGTGTGTGAGTGAGTGTGGGTGTGTGTGAGTGGGTGTGAGTGTGGGTGTGAGTGTGTGTGAGTGGGTGTGAGTGTGTGTGAGTGTGGGTGTGAGTGTGTGTGTGAGTGTGGGTGTGTGTGTTGGGGGGCTTTGAGGCATGATTGGCCAAGGAAGGCTCCACCCACATGGGAGAGATCCCTGCTCTGGGGTGTCTGGCCCCTCCTGTCTTTTTGCCCTTCTGCCCCCCACTGTGTGATGGTGTGGACGCTGTGTAACCAGAAGGCCCCCACCACAGGCTGGCTCCTCCATCTTGGCCTCGGCTTCCAGAACTATCAGGATGTGCAGTTCTGCCGTTATGAATTTCCCAGTCTCGGGTGTTCTGCTGCAGCAGCACACACGGATGGAGACAATCTCTCTTCTCGATGCTTCCTGAAGGGGCGCCTCACTGGTTCTATCGGTTTCCCTGGTGACCAACGACACTGGGTGTCCTTACGTGTTGTTCTTGGCTATTTGCATATTTGAAATGTCCCATCAGATGTTTACTTACCATTTGGGTTTTTCTCTACCACTGAGGTAGAAGAGCCACTGGTGCATTCTGTCCTGTGTCCGGTGTCCCTGTGTCAGGTGTCCCTGTGTCCTGTGTCCCTGTGTCCTGTGTCCCTGTGTCAGGTGTCCTTGTGTCAGGTGTCCCTGTGTCAGGTGTCCCTGTGTCCGGTTTCCCTGTGTCCAGTGTCCCTGTGTCCGGTGTCCCTGTGTCAGGTGTCCCTGTGTCCGGTTTCCCTGTGTCCGGTGTCCCTGTGTCCGGTGTCCCTGTGTCAGGTGTCCCTGTGTCAGGTGTCCCTGTGTCCGGTTTCCCTGTGTCCGGTGTCCCTGTGTCAGGTGTCCCTGTGTCAGGTGTCCCTGTGTCCAGTGTCCCTCTGTCTGGTGTCCCTGTGTCCGGTGTCCCTGTGTCCTGTGTCCCTGTGTCTGGTGTCCCTGTGTCCGGTGTCCCTGTGTCAGGTGTCCCTGTGTCTGGTGTCCCTGTGTCTGGTCTATCTGTGTCCAGTGTCCCTGTGTCTGGTGTCCCTGTGTCGGGTGTCCTGTGCCCGGTCTTCCCGTGTCCGGTCTCCCTGTGTCAGGTGTCCTGTGTCAGGTGTCCCTGTGTCCAGTCTCTCTGTGTCCGGTGTCCCTGTGTCAGGTGTCCCTGTGTTGGGTGTCCCTGTGTCAGGTGTCCCTGTGTCCAGTGTCCCTGTGTCGGGTGTCCCTATGTTGGGTGTCCCTGTGTCCGGTGTCCCTGTGTCGGGTGTCCCTGTGTCCGGTCTCTCTGTGTCCAGTGTCCCTGTGTCGAGTGTCACTGTGTCCGGTGTCCCTGTGTCGGGTGTCCCTGTGCCCAGTCTCTCTGTGTCAGGTGTCCCTGTGTCCGGTGTCCCTGTGTCAGGTGTCCCTGTGTCCGGTGTCCCTGTGTCCGGTGTCCCTGTGTCTGGTCTCCTTGTGTCAGGTGTCCCTGTGTCTGGTGTCCCTGTGTCCGGTGTCCCTGTGTCGGGTGTCCCTGTGTTGGGTGTCCCTGTGTTGGGTGTCCCTGTGTCAGGTCTCTCTGTGTCCGGTGTCCCTGTGTCGGGTGTCACTGTGTCCGGTGTCCCTGTGTCGGGTGTCCCTGTGCCCAGTCTCTCTGTGTCAGGTGTCCCTGTGTCTGGTCTCCTTGTGTCAGGTGTCCCTGTGTCGGGTGTCCCTGTGTCCAGTGTACCTGTGTCAGGTGTCCCTGTGTCGGGTGTCCCTGTGTCCAGTGTACCTGTGTCGGGTGTCCCTATGTTGGGTGTCCCTGTGTCCGGTCTTCCTGTGTCAGGTGTCCCTGTGTCCGGTGTCCCTGTGTCGGGTGTCCCTGTGTCCGGTCTATCTGTGTCCGGTCTCTCTGTGTCCGGTGTCCCTGTGTCCGGTTTCCCTGTGTCCGGTCTCTCTGTGTCCGGTGTCCCTATGTTGGGTGTCCCTGTGTCCGGTCTTCCTGTGTCCGGTGTCCCTGTGTCGGGTGTCCCTGTGCCCGGTCTCTCTGTGTCAGGTGTCCCTGTGCCCGGTGTCCCTGTGTCCGGTCTCTCTGTGTCCGGTGTCCCTGTGTTGGGTGTCCCTGTGTCAGGTCTCTCTGTGTCAGGTGTCCCTGTGTTGGGTGTCCCTGTGCCCGGTGTCCCTGTGTCGGGTGTCCCTGTGCCCGGTCTCCCACTCTGGGTTTTGCTTTCCCTTTCTTGATGCCAGCTAACCTTTCATTCCAGTGAAGTCCGACTTCGGTGCTGTTTTCTTTTGTCACGTCTACGTTTGCTGTGTATCCAAGAAGACTTTGCCTACCACCAGTTCGTAAGGATTTACTCCCACGTTTTCACAGTTTTAGCTCAGACACTTACATCTCTGATCTCTTAATTTTTGTGGGTAATAGAGGAAGAGGTTCAACATCATTCTTCAGCATCTGGTTGATCCCAAGCTGCTACATGACACGATTATTCTTTCCCCACTGGATCGTCTCAGCGGGCTTTCTGAAAACCAGCCTAGCCGTGATAGCTTTATGGACGGTCAGTCCTCTGCACTGATTCGTGTATTTGCACCACACCTCGCTGTCTTAATTGCTGTAGCTGGGTGGGAGTTTTTCAGCTGGGAATAACTTTATTGCAGGACTGCTTTCACTCTTCTAGAAACTTTCATTTTCTTGTGAATTTTAAAAGCAATTTGTCATTTTCTACAAAAAAAGCCACCACTGCGTTGATAGTGAGTGTATGAAATCTGTGCATCAGTGTGGGGATATCGCCATCTTCATCACATTCTCTTTGACTAGGAATCTGGAAGCTTTTCTATTTCTTTAGGACTTCTTTACGTCTTTTGAAAATATGTTTTATGGTTTGTAGAATATTTTGCACCTGTTTTATTACATCTATTCCCAAGTGTTTTTGAAGCTGTTATAAATAGAATTGGTTTCTTAGTTTAATTTTTAAGTTGTTCATTGGAACTATATGGAAATACAATTGAGTTCTGCATATTGGACGTACATAGTCCAACTATGCCAAAATTGCTTCTTAGTTTTAGTAATTTTGTGGTAAGTTCCTCAGGGTTTTCTCTATACTCATATAAGATCAATTTATTTCCAAAAGGACAGTTTTACTTCTGCTTGTCCAATCTGAAGTCTTTTACCCATTTTCTTGCCCAATTTCCTACACAGATTCTGCACTATATTAAATAGAAATGGTGAGAGTCAATGGCTTTTCCATGTTCTTTATGCTGGAGAATAATATTCATTCTTTCACCACTAGGTGTGACATTAATTGTGGTTATCTGTAGATGCTCTTTCTCATACTGAAAATGATGATTTCTTTCCCGAAAATATTGATGACTTTTATAATGAAAGTGGGTCATGTATTTGCCAATGATTTCTCTGTGTCTATTCAGCCTTTATTCTTTTATTTATTTATCCTTTATTCCTTGGATGTGTATTAGTTTAACTAATTTTTAAATAGTAAACCAAACTTGTATTTCTGGGAAAATAACTTTGTGGTCGTGGTATATAATAGTTTTTATGTGTTTGAATTCAGGATCTACATTCACAAGGACTATGGATCTGAAGGTTCCTTTTCGTGTGATATGTTCATCTGATTTTAATATCAGCTATTGTGCAAGTAGAATGGACTAGAAAGCAATTCATCCTTTTGTGGGGTTTTTTTTTTTTTTGAACTTTAGGAAGAGTTGGTATTTCTTCTCTACGTGTTTGGTGGAATTCACCTGTGACGCTATCTGGGCCCAGATACATCTTTGTGGATAGTTTCTGATTCCTAACTCAGTATCTTTTATGTGAGTCTCGTCATGTTTTCTATATCCTCCTGAGTCGCATTACTTGAGTGTGGTGTCTTCATTCATTTTCTTCATTTGAAAATATTTCATGATTTCCCTTCAGAGTCCATCTTGGATTCGTTCGTTATTTAGGAGCATAAATGTGAATTTCCAACATTCTCCTTTGTCACTGATCTCTATCTCATTGGGGTAGAAGGGCCTAGTGTGTATGACTTCAATCCTTTCAGGTTTGTTGTAGACCCCACAGATGGTCTACTTGGGGAATGTGTGTTCTGTGTTGGTCGGGGTGCTCTGGGTTCTCGGATCACCTGGTCGCTGTGACTCCAGTGCTCCTGGCCCTGGTTGGCTTCCTGCCCACTCACTGTATCCACTGTTGGACATGAGGTATTCAACTACTATTTTTCTATTTTCTTCTTTCTGAAAAAACAGGTTTATTTGTTTGCTTGAAAGGCAGAGCTACAGAGAGAGGAGAGATGAGAGATGAGAGAGAGAGAGAGAGAGAGAGAGAGAGAGAGATCTTCCATCTGCTGGTTCATTCTCTAAATGACCACAGTGACTGGGGATGGGCCAGGCTGAAGCCAGGAGCCAGGAGCCTCCTCCGGATTCCCCACGTGGGTGCAGGGACCCTGGGACCTGGGTCATCTTCTGCTGCTCTCCTAAGTGCATCATAGGGAGCTGGATTGGAAGTGTAGCAGCCAGGACTCTAACCAGCACCGGCACGGGATGCTGGCACTGCAGGCCCCAGTTTAATCCCTGTGCCACAGTGCCAGCCCCCAATTTTTCTATTTTCTTTTCCTTTCTTTCATGGGATCATTACCAGTCTGGAGACTTTTGTTAGGTGTATTTGTGCTTGTCATGATGATAAGTCTTGAAAAAATGATGTTTTATCATTGTAAACTTGTTGTTTCTAGAAAAATCATGGCTTTAAATATGTTGTGTCTCGTAACTGATACAGCTACTCTAGTTCTCTTATTGCTGTGCGTCTTTTTCCATCGTCTTGCTTGGAGCTTGTTTATATCTTTCTAGAAGACTCATTAAAAGTGTGTATTTAAAGAGATATCATCCACTTGAATCTATTTGGTTTGTTTCATTCAGTCTGGTAATCTTTGCCTTTAGTTAGACAGTTAAATCCGCTCACGTTTAATCTTACTGTTGATGTACTGGATCTGTTGCTTCCTATGTCACATGGCCAAGCACTCGGGCCGTCCTCTGCTGCTTCCCCAGGAGCATTAGCAGGGAGCTGAACAGGACGTGGAGCAGCCGGGACTCGAACCGGCAGCCATACGGGATGCTGACACTGCAGGTGGAGGCTAACCTGCACCACAGCGCCTCTTGAGTCGTTTTGAGCGTCTCCACTGCTTTGGTCTCCATTGCTTTTGGGGTAGAGTCAGTTCTTCACATTGTTGGGTTCCCTTGCATGCAATGAGTTGTTCTTCCTGCTGTTTCCAAGATCTCTGTCTTTGGCTCTCAACATTGTGTCTGCAACGTGTCTGGACTTGGATGCACTTCTTTGAGTTTTCGGACTCGGTAGTGGAGGGACGTTCATGAAATCTGAGCCGTTTTCTGCCACTGTTGCTTGAAATAGTTTGCCGTGCGCCTTTGGGTCCCCGCTGTCCTGATGCGCTTGTTTCAATCTTGCTGTGCTTAGTGACCCCGCATCTCCCATAGGTGCCCTCAACTCTTCCCCATCTTTGTTCTCTGGTCTTTTTTTTTTTTTTTTTTTTTTGACAGGCAGAGTGGACAGTGAGAGAGAGAGAGAGAAAGGTCTTCCTTTTGCTTTGGTTCACCCCCCAGCGGCTGCTGCACCACGCTGATCCGAAGCCAGGAGCCAGGTGCTTCTCCTGGTCTCCCATGCGGATGCAGGGCCCAAGCACTTGGGCCATCCTCCACTGCCTTCCCGGGCCACAGCAGAGAGCTGGCCTGGAAGAAGGGCAACTGGGACAGAATCCGGCGCCCCGACCGGGGCAACTGGGACTAGAACCCGGTGATCCAGCGCCGCAGGCAGAGGACTAGCCTAGTGAGCTGCGGTGCCGGCCTGTTCTCTGGTCTTTAGCGGGCAGGACCCCTAACCACCCAACCCCAGATCTGCTGGTTTTCTTCTCTTGACAGCTCGTATCAGTTCTTGAGACACTTGTGCGTTTCTCATCTGTGCCAGGGTGCTTCTCAACGCAGCGTTTCTCGGTTGGCTCGTCTTTGTCATTTCCAGCTCTTTGTAGTCCTGTTTGACAAGACGTTGTAAGCATACCAGTGTTTAATTTTTTAAGCAGTTTCTATAGCTCTTTGAACTTACTTGTAAGAGTGATGTTAAAGTCTTTGTCTGCTAACCTCCACACTTTGGTCTCACAGAGGTCCAGGTTTTATTTATTCATGCTTGTGTGACTTTCCTGTTTCCTGACTGTTGTACATGATGGCTTCATTTTGCTTATTGTGCTTTTTTTTTCCTGGAACAGGGACACTGATGATAATGTAGCAAGTCTGGATACCAACCTCTCTGCTGAGGCTTTTGCCATATTTGCTTGTTTAAATCTGGGCGGGGGCTTGGCTGGACCTCTTCAGTGAGGTCCACCTCCTCACAGTCTCCCCCGTTCCTGTCTCTCCGCAAGGTGCAGCCTTGGGCACCTGCAGGGTCACCCTGGTCGTCTCCCCGCCCTGCCTGCCATCCAGGTCTCTTGGACCGCCTTTCTGTTTGATCTCCCTTTTAATTTTCTGGCTGCTCTACCTCTTTGGCTCTCACACCCAACTTGTCGTCTCCACTAGGGGCTGGCTGAGTGCCCTATTGTTTCGACAATGCCCTGGCCCGCAAGCCGCTCCACCGTCTGGTCCACGTGGAGCCAGGCGTCCTCATGGGACCAGGTCTTTGAGGTTTGCTTTGGCCCAGGATGGCTCTTGCTTAACTAACTGCTAAGCTTTCAGTTGTCTCCCAAACACTTGTTTGTGTCCTGAAGCTAGGAAGGTGCTTCACCAAGATTGTGGGTGATGGAATTGAAATCTTGATGGGGTGCACAATAATTTGAAATCCACAGATATTTTTTTTCATAATCCACAACTTTCCAGGTAATTTTAGATGTAGCCTCATCATCGTTCATGACCAAAATCGACATTGCCTGTGACGGTGCCCTTAGCCTGAGCTCCCACGAGCTCTGTTCCAAGTAAAGTTAGCCCGGCCAGGGGAAGCCACGGAGCACTCGGTCTTCAAAACCTGTCGTCTCCGCTGGGGGAGTGGCTGTGACGCAGCTCTCAGGGTGGAAGTGGAGGCAGAGGCCCAATTCCCTGGGAGTGACACCTGGGACTCAGGCTGGGCGCTGAGCGGGACTGATTGGTGTTCCCGCCTGGCTTCTGGCAGAGACTCGCCACCCTACACGTGAGGACAATGTGGACCAGGGTGGCCCCAGGGACCGCGGCCACGCACGTAGGAAACTGGACTTCAGCGATGAGAGCTGTAGGAGGAGTAGAAGGATGGTGGCGGCTTACCCGCCCTGGGAGAAACTGGAGTTCTCAGGATAGGGGGAGCCAGGCAGGGAGCCATACAGGGATGGACGTAAGCGTTCTAATATCGGCTGCTTGTAAATGAAACGGGCAACATGGCCCATTTGTTAGCATTTATTCAGTGAGAGAAATGCACAGGAAAGTGAGGGCTTTAATTAGGGGAGAAGGAGGTCTAGAACCTCAGTTGGGTCCACAGCAGGCAGAGAGCAGGCCGGGAGCCACCTGGAGCAGGCGCACAGGTAGGAAAGTGGAGACAGAGTGGAGGCCGAAAGGCCGCTCGCCCTAAGGCACAGGACAAGAAGGGAGGGGTCTGCCCGGCTGCAGGCCTTCTGCTCACTTCCAAAGGGGCGTGGTTACGTAGTCTGACTGGCAGCTGGGTGTACAGGTGAGGTCATGAAAGGGGGCAGGGTGAACTGGTCTCCAGTTCACAAATCTAAACGATTTAACCCTATCTGCTGCCTATATCAGAAGGTGGCCCTGAGGGAGTTAAAACTCCCGTGGAGACAGCAGGAAAATCGCAGGTCCTTCCACCCACTAAACCCCACCCGGGCGCCACTGTATCTGCATAGGCAGTTAGGGGACCACCTGTCTCCTAAGAGACTGAAAACATGGGGGAGGCCCTTCTTTGCTGCTGACCAGGCTTGGGGATGCTTCTGGGGCCTCTTCCCTGACCCCCCTCCTCTCGGGAAGCTCTTGGGGCCGCTCAGGGCAGGGAGGGGCCGCACTCACAGCAGAGTGGATATCGGCCTCTCTCTACACACACCCTGTTCCACCTGCACCTTGTACTTAAGCCTCTGCGTCTGTTTCTTATCTCCGCAGGGGCAAGGGCCCGGCACACAGCCAGAGGTGCTCAGGCCCAGGACACCGGGCTGGGGGCTGGGAAGCCAGAGCCTCCGCGGCCCAGAGCACGGCTTCCTTCCTACCAAGGTGGACGTGGGCTCGGGAGGGAGCGAGTCCCGGTTCGGAGTCCACGGACTCAGTGTCCCACTGAGACCTGGTGAACTCCCTGGAATCCTGTTTCTCACTTGCTGTACACACTGAAGGCGACTTCCAGACGCTGGCCTTGTTCATTTTCCCGAGCGTTGCCTGTCAGCCACAGGGAATCCACTGAGCTCAGGGAGCTCCTCAGGCCGGGCTGCTTCCTGTATTTGTTTTTTGGAAATTTTTGTAAATTTGTATTTTATGTGTTACATTTTGCTATTTTATTTTATTTATTTTTGTTATATTTTGTTGTTCGGTTACTTGTTATTTTATGGTATGTTGCTTGTTATTTTTGTTTAGTTTATTTTTTTTTCCATTTTTGCTCAAATCCAACACACCTATGTTATGGGCTGGATTGGGCCTAAATCAGTTTTCCAGATTCTTGCCTTTTACTTACAGAAGAATTCTAAATACAGGCCCAAACAAGGCATGTGGTGCCATAAACTTTATTTACAAGGTGAGAAAGATACACAGGCTCATTAGGGCTTTGAAGGGAGAGTGGGGCCACAGGAAGGGAATTCACGTACCCCACTCTGCTCCTCCCGTCCCGGGTAAGAGGAGGTACTTCCTGGGGAGGGGTAGGTGATTGACAGGCAGGTGAGCATGGCAACACAGAGCAAAGGAGGTGGGGCTTCCAGCTCATGAACTTAGAATTATCTACCTAAGCTTTCACAGGTCACTTAACACATAGGATTGCATGGTTTACGACGGTTACCACAAAAACACCGTCTCCGTCCCCGTTTTTCTTCTCTCTAGAGAAAACCACTTTCATCTCTTTAATGGACCTTTTTTTAAAATTTATTTATTTATTTATTTGAGAGGTTACAGAGAGAGAGGAAGAGACAGACAGAAAGGTCTTTCCATCTGTTGGGGAGCTGGGATGATCCAAAGCCAGGAGCCAGGAGCTTCTTCCAGGTCTCCCACATGGGTTCAGGGGCCCAATCGTCTACTGCTTTCCCAGGCCATAGCAGAGAGCTGGATGGGAAGTGGAGCAGCTGGGACTCGAACCAGCGCCCCTATGGGATGCCGGCACTGTAGGCTGTGGCTTTACCCGCTACGCCACAGCACCAGCCCCTGTAGGTCTTTTCCTATCTGTTGTTCTGTGTGTTTGCTCGGCTGTAGGTTTCTTTGTATCTGTTGTTCTGTGTGCTTGGTGGGCTCCCGCAGCCCAGAAGATGACAGCTTTGCGGCAGAGAAAGTTCCCTGGGTTCTGTCTTGGCTGTTTGTCTCCCTGCACGCGGCTTCCTTCCTTTTCCACGGAGGATCAGGCTCCTGGAACGGTGCCCCAAGCTTCTAGAATATCCATCCCGCCAGCGTTTCTTCTTTACATGTTTGCTTTATTTCCGAGATAATCTCTGCTCTCCCTTCTACTGGAGCTGTAAATTCTACTCTCCTTAATTTCTAGGAACTTGACTTTTGAATGTTCCTTTAAAAAAATAATGAGTTCTTTTTTGTAATAGATGCGGTATGTTTGATCTTTTCTCTCTGAGAATAGCGATCGTCTAAGGCTGATAAGAGTAACCCTTATTTGCCGTTCCTTTGTTCTCATAACAGATGAATTTGTTGGGAAAATTTATTTATGAAGAACACAACGTTACCTATTAGCATCATGGTAATGCACCATTGCTATGTTGATTTAAACATTACCCATAGGAATAGATGGGATAATGGCTGATAAATGTGAAATCTGCAATGCCTAATTACTTTTTATTCATGTCACTTGGGTGAACAAATAGGAAATAAACCTGATCCTGTGGCGACTCGCTCACACCTGCTGCATCGGAGCAGAGCCGTCGACCGGGCTCTGCTGGCCAGGCGTCCCCGTCTACCTCACAATGAGTAGCAGAAATGGATGGTCTGACCACATCTCACTGCTCCTGGCCTTTGTTGCTAAAACGCCTGGCCTGGCACAGAGTGTTGGGGCAGGCCTGCTCCTGGCTCATTTTCCTGAGTGCTGATGGTCTCATAAAGTCTGAAGACGGGAGCTTGACACTCGGGGTTCTATCCCTCGGCTGGGGCAGCGAGGCCTTCTGCACGCCGGCCTGCAGCTCTCTCCTCCAAGGCCACAGAGGTGGAGAGGCAGCGATTCCCATCCAGCGCCACTTCCTCCTCTGCTGGCTGCCGGTAGGAACGCCCCAGCCGAACAGATGGTTGGGTGCAGGGCTCCGGGTGGCAGATGCGACCATTAGCAAATGAAACGCACGTGTCCTATGGGGAGCTGGCTCCCAGGGCGGCTCTCCAGCCTGGGGTGTGCGGTGACTCAGAACCAGCGCCTGCGAGGGAGAGGGAGAAGGTTTTCAAATCTTCGCCCTCAGGGCAAGGCTGAGAGTTAACTAACTGGAAGAAACAGCCTTTCGAGCCTAAAAGCTCACTTTCTTGGCTTTGGACTGACGGGGAGCCGGGTTCTGGCGGCCAGAGATGATTCGCACTTGTACTGTGCGGGTTGGGAAACACAAACGGACTTCCAGAGTAGGAAAGGAGAGGCAATTTCCCGTGCTCTGTCGGCTCTGTGGGCTCTGTCGGCTCTGTCGGCTCTGTTCGGCATGTTGGCCCAAGTGTACCAATAACGCCCTGTAGGCCTCCACAGTTACCCAAGCTTCTGAGGTTTCTCACTGTTGGGAGGGACCAGAGAAGCTTAGACAGGAACTGGGCGTTTCACCTAGTGGTTAAGGTGCTCTTAGAAGGCCCAGGCCCCCTTGCCGGCGCCGAGGCTCACTAGGCTAATCCTCCACCTGCGGCGCCGGCACCCCCGGTTCTAGTCCCGGTTGGGGCGCCGGATTCTGTCCCGGTTGCCCCTCTTCCAGGCCAGCTCTCTGCTGTGGCCCAGGAGTGCAGTGGAGGATGGCCCACATGCTTGGGCCCTGCACCCCATGGGAGACCAGGAGAAGCCCCTGGCTCTTGGCTTCGGATTAGCATGGTGCAGCGGCCACTGGGGGGTGAACCAAAGGAAAAAGGAAGACCTTTCTCCCTGTCTTTCTCTCTCACTGTCTATAACTCTACCTGTCAAATAAATAAATAAATAAATAAGAAACCTCTGCCTGTCAAAAAAAAAGAAGGAGGCGGCCCAGGCCCCATGCCAGACTGCCCGGTTCCACTGCTGGCTCCAGCTCTCCAACCCAGCTTCCTGGCAGTGGTGATGACTCAAGTGATCGGGTTTCTGCCAGCCACCAGGGAGACCTGGATACAGTTCCTGGCTCCTGGTTTCAGCCTCAGCCCAGCCCTGGCTGATGGGGGCCCTTGGGGAGTGAACCAGTGGATTGGGGGATCTTTCTCTCTATCTGTACGGGATCTGCCATGCTCATGGATTGGATGAATCAATATCATCAAAATGTCCATTCTCCCAAAAGCAATTTACAAGTTCAATGCAATACCAATCAAAATACCGAAGTCATTCTTCAAAGACCTAGAAAAAATGATACTGAAATTCATATGGAGGAACAGGAGGCCGTGAACAGCTAAAGCAATCCTTTATAATAAAAACAAGGCCAGAGGCATCACAATTCCAGACTTCAAGACATACTACAGGGCAGTGATAATCAAAACAGCCTGGTACTGGTACAAAAACTGGTGGATAGACCAATGGAACAGAATAGAAACACCAGAGATCAATCCAAACATCTATAACCAACTCATATTCGACAAAGGACCTAAAACCAACCCCTGGAACAAGGACAGCCTCTTCAACAAATGGTGCTGGGAAAACTGGATGTCCACATGTCGAAGTATGAAGCAAGACCCCTACCTTACACCTTATACAAAAATCCACTCAATGTGTATCAAAGAACTAGAGATGCGCCGCGACACCATGAAACTAACTGAGAGCATAGGGGAAACCCTTCAAGATATTGGAACAAACTAAGAATTCCTGGAGAAGACCCCAGAGACACAGGTAATAAAATATAAAATAAACAAATGGGATTACCTCAAATTGAAGAGTTTCTTTACAGCAAAGGAAACAGTCAGGAGAGTGAAGAGGCAACCGACAGAATGGGAGACGTTATTCACAAACTACGCAACTGATAAAGGATTAACAGCTAGAATCTATAAAATGATCAAGAAACACCACAGCATCAAAACAAACAACCCACTTAAGAGATGGGCCAAGGACCTTAATAGACATTTTTCAAAAGAGGAAATCCAAATGGCCAACAGACACATGAAAAAATGATCAGGATCCCTAGCCATCAGGGAAATGCAGATCAAAACCACAATGAGGTTTCACCTCACCCCGGTTAGATTGGCTTACATACAGAAATCAACCAACAACAGATGCTGGTGAGGATGTGGGGAAAAAGGGACACTAACCCACTGTTGGTGGGAATGCAAACTGATTAAGCCACTATGGAAGACAGTTTGGAGATTCCTCAGAAACCTGAATATAACCCTACCATACAACCCAGCCATCCCACTCCTTGGAATTTACCCAAAGGAAATTAAATAGAAAAAAAAAAGAGCTGTTTTCTTCTCAATGTTTGTTGCAGCTCAATTCACAATAGCTAAGACATGGAATCAACCTAAATGCCCATCAACAGTAGACTGGATAAAGAAATTATGGGATATGCACTCTATGGAATACTATACATCAGCAAAAAAACGATGAAATACGGTCATTTGCAACAAAATGGAGGAATTTGGAAAATATCACGCTGAGTGAAATAAGCCAGTCCCAAAGGGACAAATATCATATGTTCTCCCTGATCGGTGACAGCTAACCGAGCACCTAAAAGGAAACCCTTTGAAGTGAAATGGACACCATGAGAAACAGTAACATGGTCAGCCCTTGTCCTGACCTGTTGAGGAACAACTTACTATTTTATACCTTTTAGTATTTCGTTGTTGTTGTTGTTCTTTTTGATCTACTTATTACCACTGGTTGAACTCTGTAATTAATACACAATTATTCTTAGGCGTTTAAAATTAACAGAAAAGTGATCTCTGTTAAATGTAAGAGTGGGAATAAGAGAGGGAGGAGATATACAGGTTGGCACATGCTCACTCGGACTTACCTCCAGTGGTAGAGTAATCTCACTTGTTGAAGTGATAAGTTTAAGTATATAACTGATCAAAAAGACAGGGTAAGCGTCAAAGAGATTTCACAAATAAGACCAGTGTCTGCAAATAATGAAGGATAGAACTAAAAGGGAGAGTATGATCCTGCGGGGGAAGCAGGACACACAGCAGACTCATAGAATGGCAAACGCCCTAAACAGTACTCAGCCTCAGAATAAGCCCTTGGGGCATTCGGATCTGGCTAAAAGGCCCATGAGAGTCTCACAGGCATGGAAAGCCATGACACGGTGGCAAAAAGGACCTGAATGAAAGGTCTCAGTGAACAAGACCCCAGCAGAAGGAACAGGCCATCAAGGAGAGAGGCGCCTTTCTCTGAAGGGAGGAAGGAACCTCCACTGTGACACAGCCTTGACTAAACAAGTTCAGAGTCGGTGAACTCAAGGGGCTTCCATAGCCTAGACAGCTCATAGCAAGAGTCTTGGGTGATTGCTGACGTCACAAATAAGAGTGCCAATTGTTAAATCAACAACGGGAGTCACTGGGTACATGCTCCCCACGTAGGATCTCTGTCCTTAATGTGTTTTACTATGAAACTTAAAAACAGCACTACTAGTTGAACAGTACCCTATACCTGTGCGGTTGTGTGAGTGCAGCCTGTTGAAATCTTTGCTTAGTATATACTAAGTTGATCTTCTGTATATAAAGATAATTGAAAATGAAACTCGATGAAGGGCGGGATGGGAGAGGGAGTGGGAGATGGGAGGGCTGCAGGAGGGAGGGAGGTTGGGGGGGAAAGCCACAACAATGCAAAAGTTGCACTTTGTAAATTCACATTTATTAAATAAAAAAGAAAAGAAAAAAGGTAAATGTAATATGAAAAAATAAAATAAAAATTTTAAAAAGTTAAAAAAAAACTTTTAAAAAGTCTATACAAGTTAGACCATACAAGTAACTATACAAAGTAAAACATTCAGATTATTTTTGGATTGTGCTTATTTTTTATGACTTTATACTTACAAAGAACATTTAATAAACATTGATTAGTTGAGGTGGCCGTAGGACAGCAGCACGTGGGCCGCGGTCATTCGTGAAACACACACAGAGACCACAAGCCTCTTAGGGATGAGTTTTCCCTTTCCTGCCTGCTCGAGGTGTGTTCATTTCAAGAAAACGCCTGTCTTGTCCTACGATCCACAAATCTGTAGGGCTTCTTTCTTTGGCAGCAGCTTCAATGTGAATAATAACATCTTGGAAATTTCATGAACAATGCTCTGTCTCCCAGCTTGTAAAGGGTGTGCGTCGCTGGCCAGTGTGGGTGTCTACACGGACAGAAACATACTATGTCCACATGGGCCAGTGTGCGGCCACTAGCCATGTGTGGCTACTGTGTACTGGAAAAACCAGCGATACCACTGAGGGATGGGTTTCATTCCAGTTAATTCACCTTTAAATGTACACGGCACTTGTGGCTACCAGCTGGCCCCTTGTGCACTGCAGGCATGTGTGCAATACCCTCTTAAGTTCGTTGGTCTATTTTATGCGAATGCCTCTAATTGAAAAAGTATAGCTACTCGTGGTAAAATAAGAGTGGTAAAAAAACCACGTGCTTGAAAAGACTATTTCATGAAATTATGTATTTCTCCTGTTTCCCTTTTCTGTTCTTATCTTGAGATACCACTGCAAACAGCTTCTTACAGCTCTCTCCAAGAGTTGTCTGTGCAAGTAGTGTAACACACAAAGGTAGGCACATCTCTTTTTAATTTCTTTATTTAAGAAGATGAGAGAGAGAGAATGAGAGGAGAGAGAGAGAGAGAGAGAGGGAGGGAGAGAGCGAGCGCTCCTCTCTGCTGGTTCACTCCCCAAAAGCGCAGATTGAAACTGGGATCAGGAACTCACTCCAGGTCTCTATGGGGGTAGGGACTCAAGTCCTTGAGCCTGTCAGGGTGCTTATCAGCAGGAAGCTAGAACTGGGGGTGGCGCTGGCACCCAGTCCCAGGTACTCCAATACAGGACACAGATGTCTTTCCCAGGGTCTCAAACGCTATGCCAATCCCACCCCGGCACCTCTTATGTACGTGGGAACGGACGGCATCCACATTTTCCCTCCCTTATTTCTTTCACTTCAGAATATCCTGGAGATCTTGCCACGCTGCCTTATCCTTTTTATATATTTATTTCTGAGAGAGAGAGAGAGAGAGAGAGAGAGCGCCACCATTCATTGACTCACTCCTCAAATGCCTGCAGTGGTCCCTGACTGGGGCCAAAGCAGAGAGCCAGAAACACGACCCAGGACTCCTCCAGGGACCTCAGCTCTTTGAACAGTCACTGCTCCTCCTAGGGTGCACATTAGATGGAAGCTGGAATCAGGAGCGGAGCCGGGACTCCAACCTGGGCACCGTAATACAGCACATGGCCACCCCAACTGGTATCTTAACCACCAGGCCAAGTACCCACTGCTACTCCTATTTTTTAAAAAGATTTATTTGAAAGTCAGAGTTACAGAGAGGCAGAGGCAGAGAGAGAGAGCGAGGTCTTCCATCTGCTGGTTCACTCTCCAGATGGCTGCAACGGCCAGAACCAGGCTGATTCAAAGCCAGGAGCCAGGAGCTTCTTCTGGGTCTCCCACGTGGTTGCAGGGGCCCAAGCACTCAGGCCATCTTCTACTGCTTTCCCAGGCCACAGCAGAGAGCTGGATCAGAAGTAGAGCAGCCGGGACTCGAACTGGTACCCATATGAGATGCTGGCACCGCAGGCAACAGCTTTACCGGCTTTGCCACAGCGCTGGCCCCTACTGCTCATCTTTTTAACAATTTTAAAAATTATTTTTCAGTTTTTATCTGACAGAGCTCTCATCTGCTGGTTTACTTCTCAAACGCCTGCAACAGCCAGGGCTGGGACAGAGCGGGAGCCAGGAACCACGGTGGGGACACACAGTATCCATAACCCAGGTCCCCTGAAGGGCGACAGGGAGCCAATGATCTGAGCCGCCACCTGCTGCCTCCAGGGTCCACGTTAGTGGGAAGCTGGAATTGGGAGCAGAGCTAGGACTTGAGCCCAATATTCAGTGTGAGCTGGGGACATCTTCATCTCTCAGCCCAACACTCGCCTCTGCCTTATCGTTTTAATGGTGGTGTAGTATGCCATCATCTAAGTGCACTAGGTTTTTTTTTTTTTCCCACAGGCAGAGTTAGACAGTGAGAGAGAGAGACGGAGAGAAAGGTCTTCCTTCTGTTGGTTCACTCCCCTAATGGCCACTACGGCAGGCGCTGTGCCAATCTGAAGCTAGGAGCCAGGCGCTTCCTCCCGGTCTCCCATGTGGGTGCAGGGACCCAAGGACTTGGGCCATCCTCCACTGCACTCCCGGACCACAGCAGAGAGCTGGACTGGAAGAGGAGCAACCAGGACTAGTACCCGGCACCCCAAACGGGGCTAGAACCCGGTTTGCCAGCGCCACAGGCGGAGGATTAGCCAAGTGAGCCCTGGCGTTGGCCCTAGGTGCACTACTATGTATTGAGCTGGCCCCTCCCGGGAGACATTTTGGTTGCTCCCATGCGGTGGCTGTTACGAACATCACTGAGCTGACCATTCACTTGCTCACACTTTGCCTACGCATGTGTGGCTGGGATTTTCTGTGGCAGTGAACGGCACCATAAGGGAAATCTCGAAGACGACTCCAGGATACAAGTCATCTAGGGCCTCGTAAGCTCTCCTCCTTGGGCTACTCTCAGAAAGAAACACGTGTGAGGGGCCGCTGCTGTGGTGCAGCAGGTTAAAGCCCTGGCCTGCAGTGCTGGCATACCACGTGGGTGCCAGTTCAAGTCCCCTTCTGATCCAACTCTCTGCTATGGCCTGGGAAAGCAGTGGAAGATGGCCCAAGTGCTTGGGCCCCTGCACCTGCGTGGGAGACCCAGAAGAAGCTCCTGGCTCCTGGCTTCAGATCAGCTCGGCTCCGGCCATTGCGGCCATTAGGGGAGTGAACCAGCAGATGGAAGACCTCTCTCTCACTCTCTGTCTCTACCTCTCTTTTTAACTCCATCTTTCAAATACATAAAATAAATCTTAAAATACAAACAAGTGTGTGTTTGCACGCAGTAAGCACCATGGGAAAAGCACCTGCTGTTGCTCCTGTTCCCAGCTGTGACGTGTCCCAGGTGAGCACTGTCCCAGATCATAGCGGAGCTCAGTAATCTTCGCTGATTGAGTGAGGCAGTGTCCTTGTTGGGGATGAGGCTCTGATCTGCTGGTTCCTGTCTGCTTTGGGAGGAATGTGCCGGAGACAGCTTGTGCTCTCCTTGTTTTAGATGGCAAGTTTACTGGTAGGTCTGGTAATCCTATACGGTTTAGGCTCTGCTTGTCTCCTATCCACCCCGAGAGTAATATCCATTATTACACTCAAGACATAGTGATGATGAAGATACTGTCTCTACAAATACCAAGAGTTGCCTTCAAATTTGTTCTTGGAATGTGTGAAAATTCATGGAAATTGGTGTAAAGATGGACCAAGAACTCTGCTCTAGTGCTCCTAAACTTTGTAAACAAAGATTTTATTTATTTACTTATTTGAGAGGCGGAGTTACAGACAGAGAGGGAAAGACGAAGAGGGAAGCTCCCATCCGCTGGTTCTTTCCCTAAAGGGCCACAATGGCTGGAGTTAGTCTGATCCGAAGCCAAGAGCCAGGAGCTTCCTCTGGGTCTCCCACGTGGGTGCAGGGGCCCAAGGACTTGGACCATTTTCTGCTGCTTTCCCAGGCCACAGCAGGAAGCTGGATTGGAACAGGAGCAGCCAGAACAGGTCCAGCACCTATGTGGGATGCTAGCACTGTAGGTGGCAGCTTTGCCTACCACACCACAGTGCCGGTTCCTCCTAATGGACTTTCTCCAGCTGAGAGGAATTGCCCTTGGCCTCCCTACTGCATGCCCTCCTTCTGCAAGGCGATGACCAGGAACGGTGGGTAAGGTGGCCGAGTGGGCACTAAACCTGCCTTCTGCTTTTCTCATGGCCACTCCCTCTGCAGCTGCAGCCTTCCTTGTTCTGGGACACTCTCTGTGCCAGGGCTGGTTCTGGGTAAACCCGGGAAGCCCCCTTTCCTCCTATCACTTCCTCTGCTGCCCCCATGGGACTTTGGCTTCTGTCTCCCACCTGTGGCTCAGCGCTCTGTGGGAGAGTGGTGAAATGGCTGTGATACGTTGTGGTGACTAATTTTAGGGGCCCACTGAACTGGACCACGGGAAGGCCATTCAGCTGGCCGCACATGGTTTTAACTGAATGTGTTTGGGAGGGTGTTCCTGCGAGAAATCAGTATTTGCATCAGTGGGCTGAGGAAAGCGGAGGACCCTCCACGTCCAATCCACGGAGGACGCCGAGGAAGATGGGATTTGATCTCGGCTTGATGTAGGACACCAGTCCTCTGCCCGCAGAGACCCTGGTTCCAGATCTGTGCCATCAGCTCTCTGGCCCTGAGGAGTGAGCTCCACCCTCCCAGCCTTCCTGTGAGTCCAGCTGCAGACATCCGGGCATGGAGCTCGCTGTCCTCATCAGTCATGTGAGGCTGCACCTTACAGTTCGGCTCTGTCTTCTCTGTATGCATAGTCCACTGAAGGAGAGAAACGCTGGTCCAAAAGCCGCGTAAGCGCCCTCAGGAGGACGTGGAGGACAAAGGAAAAGCAACAAACAATAGGAGAAGAACCGGCCTGTGCTCCTGCATTGTGGATGAACCTGGGTCCCCTCTCCCCAAGGAGCCACGAGGTTTCAGCTAGGCAAGCTCCACGGTACCCACAGAGGAGACAAGACTATTGACATTTGGTTCCCACATGTGCACTGAGACCCTGTTTCCTTGTGTTATGGTAATAGAGTTTGTCAATTTTCATAATTTACTGTGTTGATTGCCTTTTAATTTAATTTGAAATTTTAAAAAAGATTTATTTGAAAAGCAGAGTTACAAAGAGAGAGAGAGATGGAGAGACAGAGAGAGATCCTCCATCTGCTGGTTCACTTCCCAAATGGCTGCCATGGCCAGAGCTGGGCCAGGCCGAAGCCCGGAGCCAGGAGCTTCTTTCAGGTCGCTCCCATGACTGCAGGGGCCCAAGCACTTGGCCCAAGTGCTTTAGCAGGGAGCTGGATTGGGAGTGGAACAGCCAGCACTCAAACCGGCGCCCATATGGGATGCTGGCACCACAGGTGGCACCTTTACCTGCTATGTCACAGCACCAGCCTCAAATTTTGATACTTTTATTAAGAATATTTAAAAGGTTAACAGGCCGGCGCCGCGGCTCAGTAGGCTAATCCTCCACCTTGCGGCGCCGGCACACCGGGTTCTAGTCCCGGTCGGGGCACCGATCCTGTCCCGGTTGCCCCTCTTCCAGGCCAGCTCTCTGCTGTGGCCAGGGAGTGCAGTGGAGGATGGCCCAAGTGCTTGGGCTCTGCACCCCATGGGAGACCAGGAGAAGCACCTGGCTCCTGGCTTCGGATCAGCGCGGTGCGCCGGCCACAGCGCGCCTACCGCGGCGGCCATTGGAGAGTGAACCAACGGCAAAAGGAAGACCTTTCTCTCTGTCAACCTCTACTGTCCACTCTGCCTGTCAAAAAAAAAAAAAAAAAAGGGTTAACAGCCCATAGAAATAGAATAGACAAACAAAAGCCTAATACTCCACTGTGTAGGCAACCTACCTTGGCTATTTTCATGTTAACAGTTGTAGTTGGCGTAAGTGCTGGTTTTTCTTAATTAACTCATTTCTTTTATCTTTTAGTTGTTTGCTTCCATCTTTCTCCCCTTCCTTCCATCTCAGCTCAATCAGATAGCACATTTTTTACATTTGGTATGCAACAACACTTTTTGGGTGGTTCAATCCCCAAATACTCACAAAACCCAGGCTGGGCCAGGCTGAAGCCAGGAGCCAGGAACTCCATCCAGGTCTCCCACGTGGGCGGCAAAAACCCAACCACTTGAGCCATCACCTGCTACCCCCCAGGAAGCCGGAATGGAAAGCAGGCTCAGGACTGAAACCCAGGCACTCCGCTATGGGTGCAGGCAGCCTAAGCAGGATTTACCTGCTGCGCCAAACGCCTGCTCCTGATTTTTGTTTGTTCGATGACTGATGCTTGAACAATAGTTTGCTCTAACGTTTACCCCATATCCCTTAGGGAAGGGACATTCCCATGGCATCCCCGCCATTCCTTCCTCCCCTCCTCCTTCCTCCCTCCCTGCCCTCTTTCCTTCCCTCCTAACTCCCTCTTCTCTTAGCTCAGCAACCAATACTGCAGCAGAGAGCATGGCACACGTGCCCTTGAGCACCGATCGTCCTTTTTCCCAGTGGTACACATGCCGAAGACTGAGGTTGCTAAGTTGGAGGGTAAGTATTTGGGGTGGTGGGCTTGTAGTTGTGTTTCTAAACAGAAGTCACAGCTTAAATTGAAGAAGGAAACACAGGCATCCAGCTGTCTGGATTCAGCAGGGTCTGAAAGTGTCCCTCCCGCCCACACCCCAGCAGCATGAAGGTTTCCTCGTGGGGGCGAAGCAGCCGCGGGTGTTACCTGAGCGTGTTTCTCTGTACATCATTGTGTATGAGTGTCTTCTCAGTTTTCCTTCCTGGACTGCCCAGGTCAGCTCCTGCACCCATCGTCTGTTCTTTTACCCACACGAGGCCCTTAGCTGCCGTGTGAGTGCTGGGTGGACCCCTCTCCCAGTCCCCCCACCGTTTGTCTCTTGCCCTGGTTTGGGTGTATTTTGCCACTCAAGGAGTACTTGGAGTCGATTGTCTTTTATGTTATGGCTTCTGGATTTCTATCACTTGTAGAAGGGCATCCCTGACCCTTAGAGTATAAATACATCTTCTAGAATATTCTACGCTCAAAATTCCTTGGTCTTAGTTTTTCTTATCTTTAAATATTTTTCTTTCTTTCTTTCTTTTTTTTAAAGATTTATTTGTTATTTTTGAAAGGTGGAATTACAGAGGCAGAGACAGGGAGAGATAGAGAGAGGTCTTCCATCTGCTGGTTCACTCCCTAAATGGATGCAACAGCCAGAGCTGGCCCAATCCCAAGCCAGGAGCCAGGAGTTTGTTCCAGGTCTTCGATGTGGGTGCAAGCACTTGGGCATCTTCTACTGCTTTCCCAGGCCAGAGCAGAGAGCTGGACTGGAAGCTGAGCAGCTGAGCCTTGAACTGGCGCCCCTATGGGATGCAGGCCCTGCAGGCAGCAGCTTTGTCCATTACACCACAGCGCTGGCACTCTTAGATATTTTGCTTATCTGATTGGCTGGTGAAGCCTGTTTAACAGATCTGAAATGAGGCAGGGCTCTGAGTTTTCTTTCCCCATTCAAACGTGGTTCCTGCCAACCCAAAGGAAAGCTCTGGATGCTCTTCCGCTCACTTCCCCACCGACTTCTGCTGCCCGCGGGGTCTTTCTACATCTTTCCCAGCTCCTGACTCTGGCGCATAACCTTGACCCCACTCGTCCTTCTTGTCAAGCCGTAAACCCTCACTCCGCAACCTGGAGAACGCAGTGACAGCAGGGTGGACACTCGCACATCTGGACCTGCTGGCCCCTGGCTGCCAGGACTGTTCCGGGTACCCAGCAGGTTTGCGCTCATTTAGCTGTGACAGAGACATGGTTAGCAGACTAAGCCACCTGTGCAGGTGACCCAGCTCAGCCAGGCGCCGAGGTCTGCTTCCACGGTCCCGGTCATAACCAGTGCCCCCCGAGCTCATGCCATACCTGGGAGCTTGCCCCACCGGTTGTGGCAGAGCCCTTGCTGCTCTCTGTCCAGTGTCCCCCAGTGATGATCAGTGCCCTGAGGAGTCCCATCAGGCTCCCTTCAGTGGTACCCGGCCAGCTGCCCGTGCAGCCACAAAGCTAAGCAGGGCCCCCACCCCACCCACCGCGCTGTTTCCCAATTCGTTTCACCGCCCCAAAGGCTGTGTGGGTCCTCTCCCCAGGGGCTGCAGGCCTGGCCCTAAAACCAGGACAACTACACATTTGGACCTGGGAGGCCCCTGCTGGGGACCCTGCCATGCACTCTCCCTCCCCTAGGAACTTGGTGTGAAGTCTGCTTGGTCAGGAGCAGAGCGTTTGCTGCCTTCCGGTCTGTGGACCCAGGCAGAGACTCCGGCTGCTGGGGCAGCTCCCGTCCTGCCGTCATCCGTTCCACCCTCCCGCCTCCCTTCTCTGAAACCCCAAGGGGCTGCGTGCTGGATGCTGGCTCCCCACGCAGGCGGCTTCCCTCTGAAGTGCTCCCTACTTCTAAAATGTATTTGATGGGAACCCCACCTTGACCTTGGCTTGTGTTCCAAATCCCTAGACTCAGCGCCTGTCGTCATGTGAAAAAAAAAGAAAAAGAAAAAAAAAAAAAACAGCCTGTGTGAGCACCCATTCAGCCAGCCGCCTGCCCGGTGCGGATAAAAGAAATATTTGTCTTGGTGAAATGTTTACGCAAGTTGATTTGACAGCTAAGAAGTTGGTTTTATTTCTCCCCTTCTTTCTGGATGTCCCCGTGGTGACCCCAATTCTGCGTGTCTGGGGACAAGAAGAAGAAGAGACGCTTGTCTTGGAGGAAGCATCTCTGGGAACACCAGTCCTGTCCGTGCGCGGGGCACACTCTGTGAGCACCCACCCCTGCGCGTGAGCACTCACTCCTAGGCGTGCCCGTGCAACCTCAGCTTTCCCACAGGTGTGCATCCAAGAGAAGCTCGTGTTTGCAAGTCACCAGTGAGAACATCACGCCCAGACCCGGACAGAGCAGGAAGCGCACTTGGCACGGTGAGTGGCCGTCTGCGGAGGGCTCTCCTTGGCCTGGGGGTGCTGGCATGGAGGGGGGTGCCCCAGGTACGTGGCACAGGGGATAGCCTTGCTGAGAGAGCATCAGGGGTGTGTGTGGCAGGGCAGCACGGTCTGCCCCACAGGAGGGAGGGGGCACAGGGTCCAGGGACAGTGAGGACTGGGGGGTTCACCCTATGTGGGCTTAGCTGGCAGTGGGGAATTTGAGTGGGGCTCCCTGCAATCCCGTATGTGCACATGTGTGTGTATGTGCACGTGCATGGGCTGCAGGATCTCTCTGGCTGCTCTGTAGAGCCCCTCTGTGAGGGTGGACGTTTGGCACAGTGGTTACACCGCTTCCTGGATCAGAGTGGCTGGGCTCAAGTCCCGGCTCCACTCTCCACTCCAGCTTCCTGCGAAGGTACACCCAGGGAGCCAGCCAGTGAGGACTCAAGTCCTTGGATCCCTGCCACCCACCTGGGAGACCTGGGTTGAGTTCTGGGTGCCTGACTTCAGCCTGGCCCAGTCCTGACTCTTGCGGGTGTTTGGTAAGCGAGCCAACAAATGGAAGATCTGTGTGTGTATGTGCGTGTGTGTCTATGCCGCCTGTTAAATAAATAAAACAAAATGGATAGCAAGACGTCTATGGGGTGAGGATGAGCGTGGGGAGGAACACACACACCCCAGGGCTGCACGCACCCCGTTGTTGGTCGGAGGCCCCTCTGTCCTTCCAAGTGAGCTGTGTGTACACAGGTGCACGGCAAGTGCATCCTTGGGGTTGTCTCGGCACCGTTGTCCCCCCTGCACCCTCCCGACCTCCCTTCTGTAATGGAGTGCTGTGTGTGGGTTCCGGCTGGGCATTGCCCTGGCTGACTGTGTGCAAGCAGCCAGGGACTCTGGGGCACCTCCAGGCCAAGGCCTCCCCGTCAGCACCAGGTGAGGTCAACACCAGCACCCACCTTGTAGACGGGGACTGAGCACCACCAGCATACGTGAAGACTTGGATGCACAAGCAGGAAGAAACAGCAGCCAGGGCCCAACGACCACCCCATTGAGGGTGGAGCGAGCGTCGCCGCTGGGGGCGTCCCCGAGGCCGTGTCCTCTCACCTCATGGGCAGCACTGCCCACCTTGTCCTGCCTTCCTTACTGTGGAATGTTCCCAAGACATCAGCCACATCCCGCCACTTCTCTGTGTGTCACACCTGGGAGGCTTCCTCACGCCTGCAGGAGTTGTCCCACCTGCCCTGTCCACACCTGGTGCCCACTGTCCCCCTCACTCCTGCACCGGGAGCCCACGGAGCCTGCGGACTCAGCGCCAGCATCTGAGGCACATCACAGGGCCTGCCCCGTCACACATGCAACCATGAGACACGCAGACACACGAAGACACACACACCACACATGCACACACAGGACACGTAGACACCTAGACAGCTGAATCCACACACACACACCATACATAGGCACACAGGAATCACCTAGACACACACAGAAGTCTCATATGGACAGATGAAGACACACACCGAACATGCACACAGACACATGAGGACACAAACACCACACATGCACATACAGGACACATAGACACACAGACACCTGGAGGCACACAGAAGTCACCCAGACACGCAGACACATGAGGACACACACACCATACATGCACATACAGAACACACAGACACCTGAAGACACACAGAAGTCACACAGACACATGAAGACACACACACACACCATGTATTCACATACAGAGTACATAGACACACAGACACCTGGAGGCACACAGAAGTCACCCAGACACGCAGACACATGAGGACACAAACACCACACATGCACATACAGAACACACAGACACCTGAAGACACACAGAAGTCACACAGACACACAGACACATGAAGATACACACACCACACACACCATGTATGCACAGAGTACATAGTCACACAGACACATGAAGCCACACACCACACATGCACACACAGACACACAGGCCCATTTTTTCCTATACCACACACATATACAATCCAGAGAGACTGACACATGAAAACAAACACACACAACATATACACACACAGAACCCACATACCACACACAACACACACCCTCCATAGAAACACAGACACATGAAGGCACACACACATACCATACATGCACACACACACAGGCCCACCCACATCACACATAACCAAACAAAAAGATTCCCACAGACACAGACACAGAAATACACACCACTCACATACCCACACAGACACACATACATGCACACAGAGCAACTCCATACATAGCACACATACACATCACACAAACACACAACAACAAGCATACACAGAGACACAGAACACAGACACACCACAACATATGCACACAAGAGAAAACCCAAAATACACTATATATACAATATAGACACATGCATAAAAACACATTTGGAGACACAGACACAAACACATACCTAACACAGATACACACGAACACACAGAGACATGCACAAACACACACACATACCAGCTTTGCACAAATACACACTACACACATGCGTAGACAAGCCCAGACACATACAGACACAAACACACACCAGCACATACACCACCTACATATAAACACACCGGACACACACACACCTGCTGCCTGCATTAGCCATGTCACGCCCCGCTTATCCCATCAAATTACTGTGCTCTTACTTGACTCCCCTGCTGGCCTGTGTTTGGCAGGGACCATGTCTTGGTCATCTTACTGTTGTCACACAGTCAGTGTGTGAGGCGTGCCGAGCGTGTGTGTTTAGCTCAGTGAATCTGCAGATGAGCAGGAGCCGGGTGATGGTCAGCCTGGTCCAGGTGAGACCATGAGAGCGTCCCAGGGGCTCCCGCATGTCCTTCCCAGCCCATCTTCAACTTCCCAGGAACTGCTTCTGTGACTTGTAGGTGACAGACACCCGATGTGGGGGCGGGGCTCCCTGGTGACAGACACCTGACATGGGGGGAGGGGCTCCCTGGTGACAGACACCTGACATGGGGGAAAGGGGCTCCCTGTGACAGACACACCGACATGGGGGTGGGGCTCCCTGGTGACACCCCAGCAGACATTGGGGGAAGGGCTTCCTGGTGACAGACACCCCGACATGGGGGCGGGGCTTCCTGGTGACAGACACCTGACATGGGGGGAGAGCCTCCCTGGTGATACCCCCGACATTGGGGGGGTAGGGGCTCCCTGATGACAGACACCTGACATGGTGGTGGGACTCCCTGGTGACAGACACCCGACATGGGGGGGGAGGGTCTCCCTGGTGACAGACACCCTGACATGGGGGGAGGGTCTCCCTGGTGACAGACACCCTGACATGGGGGGAGCCTGTCAGTCCTGTGTGGGAGAAGTGGAAGGGGGTTGAGGCTGACACCCTGGTCACCCCAGCCTTCACAGTTCTGAGACCAGAGGTAAGACAGGTAAGCGTCCTACAGTCTGAAGGAGGCTTGGTCACACAGCAGGTGTACTCTGGACGATTCCACAGGTCCAGCTGGAGACAGTAACGGCCCCCGCTCCTTGTTCTTGTCACCCTGGACGGAGCCAGTTCCCAGACCTCACCACACCCTTCGGTGATAAGAAGAGCAGGTGTTCTCATCATCCCGCCCTCCACGAGGAGAGCCTGAGGCGCCGTCTCCGGGTGCACAGGTGCACATGTTCTCTGGTGCAGGTGAGAGCTGGGCTGAGTCCCTGGTGTCCTGGCTCGGGTCTCAGGGAGCCTCCCGTGCCTCTCGCCTTTTGATTTCAGGCCTGTAGATCCTGTTGTGGGCTGAGTGACGTCCCCCTCATCCCCACAGGCTAAGCTGAGAGCCTAACGCACAGGATGGAGGCTTGCTTGGAAGTAGGCTGGTTGCAGGTGGCAGAGGTAATTAGGTAACACGAGCTCACCTTGGGGTAGGGGGACTCCAAGTAGTCCAGTGAGTGCTGGTCTTAGGAGGACAGGAGGGACATGGGGACACCCACACTGGGAGGCTGTCAGGGAGCCCACACGGAGACAGAAGCCGCAAACCGAATGGTGTGGCCACAAGCCAAGGGATGTGCAGGAAGCCCGGGAGAGGCAGGGAAGGAGGGGTTCTCCCTGCAGGGTCAGAGTCCCTCATGGCCTCCCGATGCCTTGGTTTTGGACCTGTAGCTGCAGAATGGTAAGGCTGTACCTTCTGTCATTCCAAACCACCCAGTTTGTGATCCTATGTCTGTGCAGCCCCGGAAAACTAGTACAATCCCCTTTGGACAGGTCCTCCTCCTCCTCCTCCTCCTCCTCTTTCTCCTACTTCTTCTAAGATTTATTTATTTATTTGAAGAGGCAGAGGTATGGAGAGAAGGAGAGATCGAGATCTCCCATCTGCGGGTTCACTCCCCAAATGGCCGCAACATTTGGAGCTGGGCTGATATGGAGCCAGGAGCCAGGAGCTTCTTCCAGGTCTTCCACATTGTGCAGAAGCCCAAGCACTTGGGCCATCTTCTGCTGCTTTCCCAGGCCATTAGCAGGGAGCTGGATTGGAAGTGGAGCTGCCAGGACTCGAACTGGTGCCTGTATAGGATGCTGGCCCTGCAGGAGGAAGCTTAGCCTGCTATGCCACCGTGCCAGCCCCTGGACAGCTGCTTCTGCTCTGGGTCAGGACGAGCCACGCACACGCCAGGGGTGACCTTTCTGTCTGCTGGTTCCTCCTCACTCATCCCAGTCTACCAGCAACCCCGGCTTTTCCCTTTTTAAATTTTTTTTTTGTTAAACAACTTTTTTTTTTTGACAGGCAAAGTTAGACAGTGAGAGAGAGAGAAACAGAGAGAGAAAGATCTTCCTTTCTCCATTGGTTCACCCCCCAAGTGGCCGCTATGGCCAGCACTGCACTGATCCGGAGCCAGGAGCCAGGGGCTTCTCCTGGTCTCCCATGGGGTGCAGGGCCCAAGCACTTGGGCCATCCTCCACTGCCTTCCCGGGCCATAGCAGAGAGCTGAACTAGAAGAGGGGCAACTGGGACAGAACCGGCACCCCAACCGGGACTAGAACCCGGGGTGCCAGCACTGCAGGCGGAGGATTAGCCTAGTGAGCCACGGCACCGGCTAGGCCTTTCCCTTAAGGCATGGCTGCGATCCATTGCCACAGACACTCTTCTCCCTTCTCCCACAGAACCTGGCAAAGACAGATGGCATCCACATGGACGTGGGCCTCTTACACAGCGTCAGCAGAGTGGGTGCAGAGGGGGCCTCTCGGACTTTGTGCCTCTTTGGCTGAGCTATGGCAGATGGAGCGGGGGAGGGGCAATGCCACGTGGAATGGATTTGGGCCCAAGCTTGGTCTGGAGGCTGAGTATTGCTTTCACTAGAAACACAAAATCCTGGGGCCCTGCACTGTGGCCACCCCACTCCCTGCGGCGCCAGCATCCAGTGGGCTACCCCACTTCCAATCCACCTCCTTGCTAATGCGCCTTGGAAAGCAGTAGATGATGGCTCAAATGCTTGGGCCCCTGCACCCATATGTGAGACTCTGAAGAAGCTCCTGGCTCCTGGCTTTGGCTTGGTCCAGCCCAGGCTGTTGTGGCCATTTGGGGAGTGAACCAGCAGATGGAAGACCTCCTTCTCTGTCTCTCCATCACTCTGCCTTTCAAATACATACATAAGTAATAATGGAAAAATAAATACAGAAACCTAATGCATTTTGTAAGGCTGGCTTTTCCTGATGCCCTCTCTCTCGGGTCAGTTTTGCATGTTGACGTGGTAACTGAACTTGAAGCTCCACCTACCATTTCCAAGGCTCCACTGAGAGGGAGTGTGACGTCCTCTCTCTCCCCTAGACTCCCACAGCTCTGTACATGTGCCTGTCTTAGGTCAGACTCCAACGTCCACCTGCACCGGCGCAGGAGCCGACAGGTACCCACTGAGTGGGTGCACCTGCCCGCCTGGGGATCCCTCCCTGGACAGGGAGCTGCAGACCTCACGGAACTCACAAGTACTGTTTGGGGTGTAGGTGTCTACAGTGGTGTCTGAACCACTCATTGAGACACCTGTCACGTCAGCATGGTTTTCTAGAGTGTTGTACACACACATGTGAACAGAGAGTTTGATGCACAGGTTGGGTCTGCTCTAGACCATCGAGCCACACAGCTGTGGCAGGTGCATGACTGAACAGCACAGAACACTGGCTCACGGTGGACCCCATGCACCGGCACAGGGTCCCAGCTGGCCCCACTGGCAGAAGTCAAATGCTCTGCAGCTGCCATCCTGGATGTTTTAATGCTATTACCTCTGGGGGCCGGTGCTGTGGTATAGTGGGTAAAGCTGCCACCTTCAGTGCCGGCATCCCATGTGGACGCCGGTTCAAGTCCTGGCTGCTCCACTTCCTATCCAGCTCTCTGCTGTGGCCTGGGAAAGCAGTGGAAGATGGCCAAGTCCTTGGGCCTCCGCACCCATGTGGAAGACCTGGAAGAAGCTCCTGGCTCCTGTCTTCAGATTGGCGCAGCTCTGGCCATTGCGGCCAATTGGGGAGTGAACCAGCGGATGGAAGACCTCTCTGTCTCTTTCTCTCTCTGCCTCTCCTTCTTTCTCTGTGTAACTCTGACTTTCAAATAAATAAATGAATCTTTAAAAAAATAATACTACCTCTGAACAGGTGTTGGCTCCACCTATGGGACAACGGAACAGGTAGGAGGGCTTAAAGCCTTGGTCCCCACAGCACCTGCCCCTTGCCCCCTTTTCAGGGGATGTCTCAGTTGCCCTCTCCCTACCCTGGTCCCCTGGGCCTGCAGGTGGCCACTGGAATCAGGAAGTTGGCGTTCTGCCATCACCTGGCACCGCTGGTGAGGGTCTGGGCCTGTGTGCATGGAAGATTGAGGGTGGGTACATGCTGTGTGGGACCTCAGGGGAGGGCCTGGCCGTCATTGTCCCTGTCCCCTACCCTCCATGCCATAGCATGTTCACAAGGGACTGGACCTCGGGCCCACCTAGGATTCAGGTACCCAGAGCTTCCCAACATGGAGGTTGCAACCCCTTGTGGGTCTCCCATCTTGCACAGGGGCAGGGGTCTGTGGGAGAAGGACAGTGGCTTCCCCAACCGCTCAACCCTGGCTGGACATAGTGCGTGGCGTCCACTGGAGGGTGAGGAGGTGACCCAGCAGGTGTGGGCTCTGCTGGTCCTGTACGGCATCACGTAGTGGCAGGGGCCTGGCACCTGTGGGGGGCGGGGTTCTGCATATACCTGGGCTGTCCCCCTGCCAAGCGAGGAGGTGTTAATTGCAAATAAGACACCTGCAGTGGGGTGAGCCTGGGGTGGAAGGGAGGAAACCTCCTACTTTACTGCTTGGGCACTTTGCATTGGGAAAAAAAGAACCCTCCATTTTCATTCTACGCTGTGCCTGGTAGCCAGCCCTGCTCCCAGACCCAGTGAGAATCGAGGTCACTGTGGACCAGAGTGAGCCTGTGCCTGGCCGCGGGGGCCCGGGATCGGATCATTGCCTTTGTGCTGCTCAGAAAGTAAGGCTCCCGGCACCCGACAGGCCCCCAGACGTGGAACGTGAGTGCTGGGCCCTGAGCCCCGTGCTCCAGCCCTTCCCAGTGCAGGATGGGCTGGGCCTCACAGAGCACACAGCCTCACGTGCAGGGAGCAGTGTGTGACCCGAATGAACGAGGAACCCAGCCAGACGCAGGGAGGAGAGCAGCCCCTCGCCTGCCTGCCCGCCTGCCTGCCTTCCAGGGAGGGAGCGCCCAGGGCGCGCGCAGCCAGAGGACACTGGGTTCCGAGCGTGGCTCGGCGGGGCGGGGTGCAGGCTGAGTGGGTGTCACCACGTGATCAGCTGCAGAGCTGTGGCAGCCCCGCAGCATCACGGCTCGGCTGACCCTTCCCAGCACACGGGGCCTGGCCATCTTGTGCCCAAGCCTGGTAAAGCACCATTTTGTGTCTGCCTCTGCACTTGTTTTTCCTGAGCTGTCTCAGGTGCGCTCAGTTCCCCTTCTGTATGCGGAGGGGCTCCTGCAACCTACGCACAAGACATTGGGTCTCCCATGAAAACAGCCCCCTCTGCCCGCCCACCCACCCACCCAGTGCCGGTCCTCACCGCGCTGCGCCCCGGGGCTCCACTGGGGTCTTCCCGGGGAGGTGCCTGCCAGCCCTGTGGGCCCTTGTTTGGCGCAGGGACGTCCACCCTCACAGGAGCTTTTCTGTGAACATTGCCAGGGCCACACAGAAGGCTAGGCACAGGGTATCACGTCGGCCTTCCACGGTCACGCGGAAGGGGGTTCCATGTCCGGGGTCACCAAATGATCAGCAGGTTTAATGTTTGATTATTTCATGCACCACCCAGCTAGCGAAAATGAGAATGGTTTGTGTTTGTATTCTACCATGTATTGGAGATCATTAAAAATTAGCCCATGGAATCACCCTTTATAGGAGCAAGGACTTGGTGACAGCATTTCCCTTTAGGCAAATGAACTGGACTTTTTTTTTTTTCCGAGGGTAAATACGGAATCCGAATCCAGCGGCACATCTTATTAAAACTGCTAGCTCTTCAGGGTCACCTCGGTTTGCCCAGCAGCCTTCCGGGATGCCCACCCCTGGCCACGTCTTATTAGCAACCGGCAAGAAAATAACTAAAAATAATCGGCCGCCGAAATGATTATTTAAGCCTCTAAGAAATCCAGCCCGATGACTGTGCGTGACTGCGCGTGGCTGCGCTCTCGCCCGCGCCGCTGCCAGTTCGGCTGCACTTGTGCGCGGCGGCGGCGGCGGCGCTCAGACCGCAGAGCGCCCCAGCGGCTAGAGGCAGGGGAGGGGTCCCTGCTCGCCTCCGCGCTCGGCTCGGCCCCGGGGCTCGCAGGCGGGGAAGGTTAGCGGCGGGATCCATGTGATCAAGGCCGGAGCCCGGGGAAGATGAGCCTGCCCGCCCGCCTGCTGCCTGGATGTGGAGGGTGAGGGCTGGCGCACGCGAGGCCGCTGGCTGCGCATTCGGGCGCCGGGTGCCCGGGATGAGCTCACGCCCGCGTCTGTGGCTCTCTGCACCTGCCGACCTGCCGGGGGCCCCCTGAGCTGACGGCGCACCTGGGCTCTGGCCGCAGCGGCGGGCGCGGCGCCCGGGAGCAGGTGTGCAGGAGCGCAGCGCGCGGCGAGCGCAGCCCTCGCCCCGGAGCCCGGCCGCGCCGCGTGCCCGGGCGGCTCGGCGGCGGCAGCAGCGGCGGCGGCCCCCGGGCAGGTGGCGAGCGGCGAGCGGAGCCGGGCCGGGCGGAGCGCGGGGGGCGAGGCCGGCGCGTCGCTCGCGGAAGGCCGGGAAGCAGCAGGGGCATGTGGATACTGGCTCTCTCCTTGTTCCAGAGCTTCGCGAATGGTGAGCCTTTCGGTTTGTGATGAATTTCATTTCTTGAGGTTGACCCGGGGGGTGGGGGTGGGGGCGGGGGTGCGCTGGCTGCATGGGTGAATCTTCCTTATTTAAAAAAAATTTTTTTTTACATCCCTCATCTGTGTTTTAAATATCCATGCTTTTATTTATTTTTTTAAAAAAAATATTTTTATTTCTCTGGGCGAGGAGAGGCAGAGATGGAGAGAGGCTGGGGGAGAAATTGCTGGGTAATCGTTGGAAGGTGCTTACCTAGCTCAGTGCCAGCTGGGAGCTAACTCCAGCAGGAGACAGCACCTTATTTAGAAGCAGGTCTGGGGAGAGGGGGAGAGGCAGACAGAGATGGCCACTTTGAATACCACAACCTGAAAAGGGACATTCCAAGTGCGGGCAGGTGGAGGGGTCAGCTTCAACCCTCTACCTCCAGATTCCAAGCTGCCTGGGCTGTGAACGCAGGTGTTTTAATTCTGCTAAATGATGTCTCTCCGGCTCTAAGAAAGCTCTCTCCTTCCATGTCCTCTGCTACATATTCCCACAGCCGTTCGAGCAGAAATATACACTGGTAAGCATTACATCATCCGAAATGTTGACGGATTTTAAACACACACACACACACACACGCACACGCACCTGTGTGGTGGTGTAAATGGAATCGGGGAGTGTTGTGGAGAGCGTTCCGTCTCCAAGGCCCAGCCAGTGCTGTTTGGCAAAGGCTTTTTTCCCGGGCACGGAGAACGCTCTGGCTCTTGCCTGAATCAGATGCAATTAGCGTGTGCGGCTGCACCTCCGTGTGCCTGCCGCCGTGTGACCAGGAGCGTGCAGGTATGAATGGCTGCCTGGCGCGTGGGGACAGGAGGCGGCTGTTGTCGCCGGCACTGCAGCTTCGGTCCCCACTTCGGCTTCGGGAAGGCGCATCTGCGAGAATCGTGTAACCTGCTGACGGTTGAAATGGAGCCGTTGGGCAGAAGCCCTTACCCAGGAGAGAGGGAGAGCGAGCGAGCGGAGGGAGAGAGGGCACAGAGAGAGGAAATCTGTCCCTTGTGAGAAAATACGGGGGGGGGGGGGGGGGGCGCTTGGAGCTTTTCCTGAAGACCCGGAGGGGAGCTCTGGTGCTGGCTGCACGGAGCCGTGCACGTCCTCTGCCAACCTAGATGGTGCTGGAACAGCACTCAACAGGCCGGAGGAGAAGCCCCACATCCATTTTTTTTAATGATGTGTGGGGAAGGACTGGAGAGAAGCAGCTCCCCGACTCAGCGTTGCACCAGCCCTGTGCTCTCTCATCAGACGTGAAGCCAAGGGTTGGCAACTTTCATTTTGAGATCTCCTGGCAGGAGAGAGCGGCAACAAGTTCCAACCAGACACTCGTCTTTCCCAGAGGGCACTGCTCCTGTGCTGCACCCTGGCAGGGACAGATAGGCTCTGGGGTGGGGGGAAGGCGGGGGGTGATGTGCTAGGGGAGGGCTAACGTGAATGCGTGCCACACGGACAGGTGCTCCGGGGGCCACAGCCCCCTGATGGCGGGCTCGTCCGCCAGGTGAGCCTCTCTGGACGCCTTGGGGAGGCCTGAGTCCCAGCATGTAGCCAAGTCTGGGTCCTGCTGGGAAGGAGGTGTCTCAGGGTGATGGGGGGGAGCTGTGCCCCTGGCTGCCCGTCACTCGGTATCTGTGACGAGCATGGCACAATCCACGCCACCGTGGTCTCTGATCTGGGCTTGGGGGCTGTTCTGAATCAGCATTTCCTAACTAAAGGCAACAGCCCTAGGAAGAAAACGGATCCCTAGCAGAGCCGTGGTGAAACTGTAGGACATCCACAGCTATTCCAAAGGATGGAAATCCACGCAAAGCTTGTAGACGTGCACCTGGTCTGACGCTTGTGTCACCTCCTTTCACAACGCCTCGTATCATCTGCGTCTCATCACCATGGTTAGGATGGCAACGCGTAGTGTGAGAGGCAGTGAATTTGTGTGCAATGTGAAGCCATCAACCAGAGAAGGCTATGCGACGATCTTACAGAAAAATGGCCCTCTCCGTAGGGTCAAGCATTAAAAGAAATAGCCTTACTGGTGGGGAAGGGAGGGTTCAGCTTTGAGGAGGTTCTTAAGGAATGACAGTCAGTGCCTACTGTGCAAAGGGTCCCAAGATGGACAGTCATTCAAACTCGGGAGTTCTGTTTGGATTGCTGCCTGCTCAGAACCCCGTATTTCAAAAACGTGACCTGAACGACTCCTGCCTCTTTGAACAAGGCTTAAAGACACACGGACGGGAGTGTCTGTGGCCAGCGGCTGTCGGATTCGGGTCTTCCATTGCCGAATGTGTGTGGGTCAAGATCTGTGGCTCCTGACAGCCGTGGATCCCTGCCAGGCCTCGAGTAGCCGAGCGGCTGACGTGGGAAGATGTCTTTCCTGCTTGTAGGAGGTGCTGCAGTGTGACATTGGGGGCCTCCGGAAGCCCTGTGTGTTTCTGCATCTCAGCAGGAGACAATGGCAGCTCGCTCCATGCGCTGCAGGCCGGGCAGGAGGCAGAGAGCAGCTCAGTCCCTCCATGGGTTAAACCCTTGAGTGAGTGACCTCACCTGCCGAAGGGGAGGTCTGCTGTTGGAAAGCAGTGGACTTGCTCCGCAGTGCTCACGAGAGGCACTGTGCAGGGAGCAAGGCACACGTGTGTGCAGACACACAGGCCACCCCCCCCCCACCTCTGCAGCACAGGCAGCCGGCTGCACCACGCGGCTGCACATCTCTCTCCACGGCGAGCCCGGCGAGCCATTCTCGTGGAACGTTCTTCTTAAGGGCACGGGTGGGCCTCGGGATACGCCTCTGCTGCTGTCTAACTTGTCTGTGCCCGCCTCCTGACGTCTCTGCTTCTCATATGCGCCCCTCCCCCACCACAGCGCTGAGGCTGGGGCCCTGGGGTGTTGAGCTTTACTGGGCCCGGCTCTCAGCGGGCCCGGGGCACAGTGGCCATGAGAGAGGCTGCGGTGACGGGTGTGAGGTGGTGGAGGGGTGGCCCCTTCAGCCAGTATCAATTCCCCGGACAGGGGCTGCCGGCCGCAGGCTGGGCGTGTTGTTTCAACATCGACGCAGACCCTGTAAGTGTGAATGCCCCTGGGAAGCTCAGAAGGCGATTTCTTGCTGGATCCATGGAACCGTGCGTAAGCACACACACACACACACACAGGTGACCAGGGACGCGTCTCCGGGCCTCCTCCCCTGCCCTCCCCCCTCCATGTTATGAGGCAGATGGAGGTTCTGCGCTGGAGTCTTCTGGGTTCACCTGCAGTGCCCGGGCCTTTCAGCTGGAGCCGCGTGCCCCGGAAGTTGCCCTCCGCAGAAAAGCGAAATGCCAGCCAGGCCCGTCCTAAAGGCCAGCCCATCCCATGCCACCTCTGGGTTGTGTCCTCTGCCGCTTGGGTAGTACCAGTGAGTCATCAGCCAGAATCCGCACAACCCGGCCCTCCGGGAGGGGTGTGCGTTGGACTGAGAAAAAAAAATAGCAATGTGACTGTTGTGTTTCTGGCCCCCCTTGTAGCCGGCAGAGTATTTTGTTGCTGATGGACTGGGGTCAGGTGCACGGAACGTTTCGAAATGTGCCTTGAAGCTTGTTATGGGGGGCGGGGGGTGGGATTTTTACAGAGACCTGTGAATACTGTAGGAGGTTGGAAATTTGTGTACAAAAAATAAAACAGTGTTTTTGTCAAGTGAGCGCATTTACCAAAACCTAAGGTATCCAGAGTTGGTTAAAGGAGCTGAATGTTAAGGGGGAGGTAATGGACTTGGCCCATCAGTAATTGATCCCGGGTGAGAATAGACTTTGCACTGGGCAAAGCGGTCTCAGAAAATAGTATGCCCATTTCCTGGGTTTCCGCAAGTGTGTCGGACCCATCTGGTCCCAGCAGCCCCGGAGCCTGGATATGCACAGGTAAAGGAGAGGGTCTGGGCTTCTTCTTGGTGGCTGTGCTGAAGTGCATGCTGGGCCCTGGGGACCAGCACTGTTAGCCTGGGAGCTAGTGAGGTGGTGCTACCTGCATGTCAATTGTGTCCCCTCGGTAGGACACTAGTGGGCGCAAACCTCTCAAGACTGGTGCAGCAAGCCTCTGGCAGAGCGGGCGAGACCGCAGCCTCCCAGGGAACACAGCTGCGAGGCTGCCGGGGGCTTGCCTGCAGAAGCCTCCCTCCCCAGCTCTCTCAAGTTCACTGCAGCCAGACGCCGTGGCAGGGGAGTATTGCCAAGGCTGCTACAGCCAGGCAGGGTCCTGCAGGCTTTTTGTTCCGTGGTGCAAAGACAGGAAATGGTTGCAGCATTTTTTGAAAGACAGAAGGCTCCCAGAAAGGAAAAGGAGGCGTGTGTGTTGCGGGGGGAGGGGGAGGCCGGTGGGCCTGCGGAGGGTACATTTGCATCCTGTCTTCCAAACCAGCCAGGGAGCCCCGGCTGGGCTGGCCTGTGTGCTCCCCCGAGGTGCATCTCTGCGCCTGATTGGCTGACCTTCCAATGTCATTCCAGGAGCCGCTGATGGTGACAGGGGTGACGCCGAGGCACCGGCTCCGCAGTCCATCAATCTCCTGCAGCTGCCTGCTGGAGGCTCCAGGGACCGGGAGCCCCCCACTACCCTCCTCCCCCAGGCAAATTGGGCAGCACCTGTTTCTCTGACAGGAGCGTTAACTCTTCATGTGCCAGAGAACTGAGTGCAGAAATTCTGATTTTCTCTTCCCGCCCTCACCCCTTCTCTCAGTTATATTTATATTCTCTTCCTTAATGTTTTGAAAATGGGAGAAAATTCAGAGTAGCGTTTCTCGAATGTCTGGGTTAAGGCGGGGGGAGCGGACAGCTCCGGCGACGGCAGGCTGCGTGCTCTCTGCTGTGCCGAGTTCTGCAGGTGCAGCCGGGTCCAGGAGGAAGTTCCACGGGGCAGGTGCGGAGCATGGATTCGGGTTCAGAGGTCAGAGGGCTTCTGCAGGATGTTCGGGAGGGCTGGCTCCCTGACCCTGAGTGGCTGTTGCTTTCCCTGACATCCTGCACTTTCCCTGCACAGTATCCATCCGCTGCTCTCTGTAGCTCGGGTTACGGGTGCTCATTCCACTGCCTCTCTCCTTAGACAGTAACGTCGCCGGCTGAGATGCAGGCGCTGCCGGGTGGCACAGAGCAGAGCACACGACCCGGAGTCGGTGGGAATGCGTGCTCCCTGTCTGGGGGAGGGAATGGACGGAGTGATGGACAGAGCCTCTCCCCCACCCCTGCCGTCTCTCCTGCCTCTGCCTTCCTGGCCGATGTCGCTCCTCTTGCCCAGAGCTCTAGTTTTGAATGTGGAAACCACTTGTGAGACACGCGTGTCTGTGAAGCCGCTGTGTGGCTCCTCGCGTGCTGATCCCGTGGCTGCGGACTGTGTGCTCGCTGGAAATGCGTGTGAACCTTTTCTTCTCCTTTCCGAAAGGATTCCCGTCTGGAATCCGTGGAGGGCTTCACCGCGGTCGCACGGTGTGGATCTCGTTGCTCCAAGTGCTAGAGGGAGATTGGGTCAAGTGCCCCAGACGGCAGTTTCATCACAGCGCAGGACCCCGGCTCCCACGCGTGCTCTGCTGAGGGGCGTGGTTTAAAACTCCCAGACAGTGTTTGCTGCCCGTTCGGAATGCCAGGCGGAAGCCTGAACATCATGTCCAAGTTTCCCCAGCAGACCCTGGGAATCCATTTCTTCACCAAAGAGCCAACCAAGACAGCAAAACAGGTCTTCGTCATTTTTTACAGAGTCACCCTGATCCCATGGGCTTCCCTTTCTGACTTTGTAGCAGAACTGAATGTAAAGTTCTCTTTCTCACAATAACATGGGGAGAGCAATGCTTCAGGCATTCTTTAACATTTCTTCCTTTTATTCAAATAAAAAAGTTCAGTTAGGTTCTTAGAGCTTATCATCATTGCCACCTTATGATTTTTGGGGGTCTGGACTTGTTTATGTCGATCAATTCTGATGGTGAAATCCTCCAGTTTGGTTGATTTTGGTCTTCAAGGCCCTGAGTCATGTGAGCACGTGGCGTGTTTCACAGACGAGGAGTGAATGGGGACGAGAAGAAGGAGGCGGCTTCTACACATCCAGGCAGAGTGACAGGCACTAGTGCATCCTGCCTACATCCTTATTTAAGTTATTTTTTACGCAGAAGACAGTGAGTAAGATTTAGGAGTGAGCAAGCAGTCCTATTTATAGAAAGCCAATTTTAAATGCAGCAGCAAAAGCAGCGTAAAGAATTGCAAATGCAAGAGATCACCTCTGTAGTATGGGCTGGCTTCCCCTGGTTTCCCAGTACTCTGCTGGGGGAGAGAAAAAGCAGAAATCACTTTGGCCCCTCTACAGCAGCTGCTAGGAATGCTGTCAAGAGTTTTAGGGAAGCTGGGGTGGGGAGACAGCGCCGAGAGGTTAGGAGAGCAGGTGCACCTGCAGTCCTGCTCCCCAGGGGGCTTCGCCTGCCTCCCAGGGTACAGGAGGCTGAACGAGGCACACACACCGAGTGTGGAGCAGTGACCGGGCGGCGGCTTTGGACTTAGGATCTCGTGTTTACTACGGGTCCCTCCACATTAACCTGTCCTTAAATTCTGCGGCTTTAGGTTTCAATCCGTGTGCTTCCTGTGGGTCACTCCAGATGGGCCAGGAGACACTGTCCCTCACCACTTTGTTGTCATACGTGATGCTGGGAGACTGAAGATCATGCGTGTTGACCTTAGACTCTCTTTGTTTAGATTCCATATAAAAGTGAGATTGTGGCTATTTTTTTCTCCTGTGTCTGGCTTATTTCACTTAGTGTTATAGCCCCCAGGTTCCCTAAATGCATACAATTTTCAAAATTAAAAAAGAACAAACAAAGTGAACAGCTTCTTTCCCAGAACCACGTCTGTTCCTTATAATCTGCCGGCACTCCTGGCTGTAAGGGGCCTACTTTTCTGTCCCTTGCAGAGTCACTGCGTTTGTATAGATGCTCTGCTTGTTTACAGGTTGAACATCTGGACAACATTGAGGTCCTGACCTGCCCAGGTGCCATGCTTTGCCTTTTATCTAGGGAGGACTTTTCTGTGTGCCGGATCACTTTGTAACCAATATCCCCAGACGCTGAAATGGCAATGGGTAGACATTTGAACGAGTTCGTAACAGTTGGGTTCATATAAGCCTTGATTCTTTCAGTATTAAGACCAAGAGGGACACAGTGGCTTTATCCGGGTTTTAGACAGAATTTGAATCGTTTTCACGGTGAGTAGCACCTCGAGGCTGTGTTTCTAGATGCCGGAACCCCACCGCTGTTGGGAGCCTCTGTAAAGCAGTGTGGTGATGAGGTGTCCAGTGATGGCCGCCGACCCTGAGTCTCCGAGAGGCTTCTGCACTGTCCTGGGGGCACCGTGAAGGTCGGGTTGGAGCTGGTGTTGTTAGAACTTGTGTAAGAGGCTGCCCAGCCCCAGGAGCCCGCCGTTGGAGTGGCTGATTGCTTGGAGACTCACACCATGGATTCTTCTCCAGACAATGAGGGAGAAAACCCTGTTTTTCTCATACATCACATGAGCTATCGGGTGATGGGGACGTTCCTAGGACGTCACCATAACACCGGAGCAAGCACACGTGGAGATAACTTAGAACCACGGCAGTTCCACGTGCACTCAATTCGATTCCTTGTTCTTTCTGTGCACGGGTTTCTGTGCAAAGCTGTGTTGGGCGAAGACTTGACTTTGAATAAACACACCTTCCCCTGAGAGCAGCTCAGGACCTGTCGCTTCTCCCTGTAGGAGCCCTGCTGTGCCATGACTGGGTCTCGGGTTCCCCTAGGGCACTGACAACCCCAATCCCATTCCTCTTAATTGCTGTGTTTATTTCTTAATATCAGCTGCAGAGTTTTTAATAACTGATGTGTAGCTGCCAGGGTAGAAATAGCAATGCTTTGTAATATTACTTGTGAGACTCCAGGAATGAGCAGAACACACCCACCCATGACAGTGATCGGGGCTCTGCCAACAAAGTGGGAAACAGCACCCCAGGGCCGGGACTCGCTTTGCTCAATCACCCCTGCTGGGTCTCGCCAGAGCCAGTGCCTGGGAAGGGTGGGCCTGTGTCCGTGTCATTGGCTGGTGCAAGGAAGCACGCAGGGAATGGGCAGTGTTCTCCAAGGGGCACGGTTCTCCTCCAACAAGTTATCTAAGCCGGCAACCCAAGCGAGCAGTGATGCCTGGTGCCCTGACCCAGTAGCAGAAAGTGAGTAGGGTTGTTCATCACCCGATGTGTGTGCATGTTATCCTGCACAAAAAGCAACAGCTGTTAAGTCTTTGGTGGCTACCATTTTAGGATAGCCTTGACGGATATTTGTGTAAGAATCTCTGTGGTAACACTTTTGACCTAGAGGTGATCTTGGTATTTGTTTTGGATCATTAGCTTTGGCCGGTGGTTGGTTCATCTTGGTCTTGTGGGACCTCACATCACCACTGTCAACCCCTCTTGTTACTGAGAGTCAGAAGAGACCCTTCTGCACCTCTATCACCCCATGGCCAAGAATGGGAGGCTTAAGTCCAGCTCTCTGCTGTGGCCCGGGAGTGCAGTGGAGGATGGCCCAAGTGCTTGGGCCCTGCACCCACATGGGAGACCAGGAAGAAGCACCTGGCTTCTGGCTTCGGATCAGCACAGTGCGCTGGCCGTAGTGGCCATTTGGGGGGGGTGAACCAACAGAAGAAAGACCTTTGTCTCTCTCTCACACTGTCTATAACTCTGTCAAAAAAAATAAAAAAGAATGGGAGGCTTAGACTATGCTGTAGGCTTTTGAGGTATCAGATTTGCACAGGCAATAAAAGCAAAGGTTCGCAGATAGAAAATATTGAGGGAGAGGCTTTGTTGGCCCCCTAGTCTGTCCGTCTCTCTCTCTCTTTCTCTCTCTCTCACACACACAGCAGGGTGAGAGGAGTGTGAGGACAGAGGGATGCTCCTGTATGGTGATGCTTTGGGCGTGGTTCTGTCTAGGTCTTCCCAGGGAAGGATCAAGGACACAGGTTCTCAAGTCGCAGGGGTGCTGGGTCAAGGAGAAGGGAGAAGATCAGGACTCATTGCTACAGTGTGAAGAGCTCCCCAGAGGTCTCTAACCCTGGCATGGACCATTGTTGTCTTTCCTCCATTACCGCTGCTGTCGCTCACACAGCTCATCACATAGCTTCCCGGCTCTGACCACCCTGATGTGGGCGTGGCCTAGGGATCCGCATCATCGACATGTGCCTTGCATATCGTGATCCCTGTGCCCCAGGATCCGTGGTTGCAAGCACACACTTGGATCGGGACTGATGGGGGGGTCAGACACTAGTAAGAGAGGCCAATGTGTGCTGCAGTGGGTTAGGCTGTCACCTTCAGTGTTGGCCAGCATCCCACATGGGTGTGGATTTGCATCCTGGCTGCTCACTTCTGATCCAGCTCCCTGCTCATGCACCCGAGAAGGCGGCAGAAGATGGCCCAAATGCTGCACCCAGATGAAGCTCCTGGCTCCTGGCTTTGAGCTGGCCCAGCCCTGGTCATTGCGTCCATTTTGGGGGCTGAACCAGAAAATGGAAGATCTCTCTCTCTCTCTCTCTCTCTCTCTCTCTGTGTGTGTGTGTGTGTGTGTCCTTCTCTATAATTCTGCCTTTCAAATACGTAAATAGATTTGAACAAAACGATACTAATAGGAAAGTGAACCCAGCGAGGTCCCAGGTACAGCCCCAGTTGCTGTTGTGGTGTCCGTGTTGGGTAGTGACTTACTTGGGGAGTCTACACTGGCAGAGTGAGGCTTTGCTGAGTGCCCTCAGGATCTGGGCAAGTCTGGGGGGAGCTGGTGGTGGGCTTAGCCATGGGAAGACAGAGCACAGGTAGGCGCAGCCCTGTTGGGGGGCACTGCCCACGTGGATGCTGGGCGCTTTGGATGCCACATATGTTAGCATCTTCCTGTTTGTCCCTATGGGGTTCTCTGTGTCATTTTTTCTTCTGGCTTCGGCGTATTTTGTATTCAGGTTTGTTGACTGCATGTTCTTGGCTTCAAGGCTTGATTCTATTGAATTTTTCACGATGACCCCTTCTTTGCTGCACGTTGGGGCCCTCACAGAGAAGTCCTTTGAAACCTGAAGGCAAGAGATCGATCGTGGGAAACCAGCGGGGTCACACTTCGAGCAAGCCTAAGGGATGAGCTAGCAGGGAATGAGGAGGAGAGCGTGAATCTACTTAGTGGTTCAGGTTTTGCTTTGCCGCCACCCTGGGGACATGGCATCTGCCTTCCTGCGAATATCAAGGCACAAGCTCATCTCCATATCGGCTATAAAGGACTTCGGGGTCATTTTCTCTGTTGGATTTTCCTAGCCTCTGTTCCCTTCCTTTAGGTAAATGCCCACACATTGACCACATGTATCATACAAGGTGGGTGTCACTGTGCCAAATCATCAGAAAATGAGAAAATGACTTATAAGGACATGGATGCATTTTGGACCACGTAGGTGATAAACCCAGGGCAGGTATCAGCGGTGGAATAATCCTTTCAAACATCGTGTCCTTGATTTCTGAACGAAAATAGACTTGAATATGTGCTGGAGAGAGGCCTAAATTCAGAACCTTAAAAATACCTTTATGTGTCCCGCAATCTTATTTTAGATAATATTAAAAATAACTCTCCCTCCTAGGCATCTTAAACAAGGTTGATGTTACCGCCCTTCGGCGATTTCGTTATGATTCACTCTAGAACAACCTCTGGGAGCGACTGTGTGAGAGCCAGGGGAGGCGAGGGCATGGGATTTCTGCTTACTCATCTCCACAGGAATTGGGGTAGACTGTCTTGTCTTGGCAATCATAGGTTCCTCTACCTCTGTTCCTTTACAAAGGGGGGCGAGCGATATATTAAGAAGTCACAAGCTCTGCCCAGGGACTTGGTGGCAGAAGATACTGGTTTAAAATAGCTCCCGACTGCTCTGTGGCTGAGAGCGCTCACAACCCAGCCCGCGGAGCACGCGCTGTTCTCTTTTCTGTCTCTGGTCGGCCTTTCTCAACTCTCCCCCACGGAACGGGCATGTTCCAGGACTAGCGTTCATACCCCGCGGAGGCCTCCTGCAATTGCAAGCGGTGAGACTCTTGGTCGTAAAAACGAAGATGAGAGGCCGTGTGGCTCCGATGGCTTGTTAGAACCAGTCCCCCGGGATGTGCACACTCCAACAGGTGTTGCGTGTTCCCTCCCTCTCCCAGGGAGGTGGGGGGCCCAGCATCTCCCCGTGGGAAGGGCTGTCACTAAGGACAGCCTGACTTGTGAACGTGACGCCAGGAACCCACTGTAGTGGGGCTGTGTTTGCAAGAGATGAGCAGTTCTCCTCGTCAAGTGCTCCTCCCCCTTCCTCCTCAGGCGCTGGAGGCAGATGCCAGCGCTTGCTTGCACACAAGGCTGCAGGGGGGGCAGTGCTGTGTCCCCAGATCTGAAAGAAGCCCCCTCCCACCCCCCGCAATGCTTCCCATGTTGCACAACGAGGGCAAAGGGCAACTCGCCTTTGTGGGACATCTAGCAGGCAGGGTCGCCGAGCAGGTGCTAGTGTTGCTCACTGTGGCAGTGGTGGCACAGCACGCGCACTGTGTACTGGGGGACGCGAGGGTCCTGTGCATGGTGTTTCCTGTGATGCTGAAGCTGGGAGGCAGGTATCGAAGAAGGTGGGATGAAGCTGGGCGTCAACGGCCACACCACAGTTAAGTGGCAGGGCGAGCCGTGGACTTCCACTCACCCTCGTCCGGCCAAGGGGGTGGGAGTTTGTGACCTCGGTGCTGGAATGGGACGCCCTGGTTTGGAGATGCGGGCTGTCCCTTGGTCAGGTGGTGACTGACCCAGTGCCCTGGAACCCAGTCCGTCTGATGTCATGATCTTTATTTTCTGCACGTTCAGCCTGCCCCAGTTCTTCCGAATGAAGCCACATTTCTTCTTCTGTAGTTTTTAAACTGAAAATGATTATGTTAAATTTGCTTTAGAGTTGCGTTAAAGAGTCATTTTGGGCAAGTGAAATATTGATGTTTAAAAATCAGTGAATGGGGGCCAGTGTTGTGCTGTAGGGTGTAAAGCCGCTGCCTCCCATATGGGCAGCCCTTTTGAGTCCTGGCTGCTCTATTTCCGACCCAGCTCCTTGCTATGGCCTGGGAAAGCAGTAGAAGAAGGCCCAGGTCCTTGGGCCATGCACATGGGAGACCTGGATGAAGCTCCCGGTTTCCGCCTGACCCTGTACTGGCTGTTGAACCCATTTGGGGAGTGAACCATCAGATGAAGACCTCTCTCTCTGTCTCTCCATAACTCTGATTTTCAAAAATAAACAAATAACTCTCTTTTTTAAAAAAATCAGTGAATAAATATGGAAAATGCATTCAGTTTTCTGTACCAGCCCATTTGCTTGTGTTGGGTAAGACAGGCTATCGGTCACCCGTGGAAGGTGGCAGGATGGAAATCTTCCATCTCGTGTTCTGCTGTTGGGTGGATGACGGATGACATTGATTTTGCATTTGTGTTATTTGGTGGGGTCTTTCCCCACCTCCCAGGTTTAAATTTGTTCTGACCTGGCCATCAATTTTCTGAATACTAAAATATTGGAGTGAAATATTTTTTGAAATGCGAATTGAAGAATGAAATTGGATGTGCATTTTTATCAGCTGGGGGATTTTAGGAGAAGAGACACGAGTCAGTTTTGCTGTTGCAACTCTGAATCTCACTGCTGTTGAAGTATTTCAGAAAGTCACCAGAGGACACATGTCTTTTTTAAAAAATATTATTTATTTGAGAGGTTGAGCTACAGATAGAGGGAGAGAGAGGTCTTTCATCCATTGGTTCACTCCCCAGATGGCCACAACAGCTGGAGCTGGGCCAGTCTGAAGCCAGGAGCTTCTTCCAGGTCTCCCATGTGGGTGCAGGGGCCCAAGGACTTGGGTCATTTTCCACTGCTTTCCCAGGCCGCAGCAGAGAGCTGGATCAGAAGAGGAGCAGTCAGGACTCAAACCAGCGTCCATATGCGATGCTGGCATTGCAGGCGGACGCTTAGCCCACCAGGCCACAGCACCGGCCCTGGGCCTGTATCTTGAACCATTTAGAAAATACTAGCTAGACAGTCTCACTGGTTGACCTTGGATGGGAATTTTTATAATAAGTGAGGGTAACGTGTGCCCGCTGTGGTGATATTCTTACCGTTTTCTACCATTCGTTTATTTAGGGGGTGGTCAGAGCAGCTGCTCACCGTGATGTGTGTTCTGGGAAGGGGGATTTGTGTCCAGTGCCCAGAGGTGGCAGGAGTAGTCGGGCTCTGCCGGTGCTCAGTGCTGGATGGGCTGTGCCGCCCTTAGCCGGTGGGCGCTGTTTGTCTGCAGGTCTCTCTGCGCTGCGCCCTAGGCGGGCTTTTGGTTAGCGCCCTCTTCTGGTTGAGTTGGGGCCTGCGTTCCCCTCTTGGATCCTGCCGTGAGGGTGCCTTCATCCTGTTATCCTGGCCAGATTGTGGTCTCCATGGCAAATGCCTAGAGGAGCTACCGGGGGAGGCGGATGAATCATTTTGGCTCGTGGCTTTGGAGAGTCAGAGCCAAGGTGGAGAGGCCCCGCTGGCCTCTGTCTGGTGAGGGTGATTGCTTGATTGATGGCAGAAGATCTGCCGAGCGAGGGTGACATGTTGAGCCAAGAAGCAGAGAGAGGAGCTGAGTCCAACTCGATGCTTTAAAAACTTTTTTCAAGATTTTTTAATTTATTTATTTGAGAGGTGGAGTTATAGACAGAGGGAGAGAGAGAGAGAGAGATGTCTTCTATTCACTGTTTACTCCCCATAAATGGTCACAATGGCCAGAACTGGGCCAATTGGAAGCCAGGAGCCAGGAGCTTCTTCCTGGTCTCCCATGCGGGTGCAGGGGCCCAGACACTTGTGACATCTTCCACTGCTTTCCCAGGCCACAGCAGAGAGCTGGATCGGAAGTGGAGCAGCCAGGTCTTGAACCGGAGCCCATATGGGATGCCGGCACTGCAGGCAGAGGCTTAGCCCACTATACCACAGCGCTGGCCCTACAGTCTTTTAAAAGATATATTTATTTATTTGAAAGTGAGAGAGAGAGAGAGAGAGAGAGAGAAAGAGAGGAGGAGAAACAGAGAGACAGATCTTCCATCCCCCGGTTCACTCCCCAGGTGGCTGAGCCAGGCTGAAGCCAGGAACCAGGAGCTTCATCCAGGTCTCCCACAGGGGTGGCAGGGACCGACATCCTTGGGGCACCTTCTGTTATTTTTCTCAGTCTATCAGCAGGGGCTGCATTGGAAGCGGGGCAGCCAGAACGTGAACCGGGTGGCACTGTTATAGGCGGTGGCTTTACCTGCTACGCCATGATGCCGGCTCCCCGGCTCAGTTTTTAACAACATTTTCCTTAATTTTAATTATTTGAAAGGCAGATGGTCAGCAAGCCAGCAAGAATGAGAGCGAGAGAGGAAGAGAGATATCTTTAATCTACTGGTTCACTCCCTAAATTCCCCCAAAACCCAGGGCTGGGCCAGGCCAAGCCAGGAGCCAGGAGCTCCATCTGTGTCTCCCACGTGGGTGGCAGGGCCTCAGCTGCAGGAAGCTGGGGTTGGGAGGCCTCAAACGAGGCACTGATCTGGGAAGCAGACGCCCCAAGAAGCAGCCCCTGCACCAGAGCCCCAGCCCGCTACCCCAGCTCAGGGTTTACGATCAACCCTGCTGAGGACAAGCCCCGTGTGACCTAGAAAGCTCCCGCTGGCTCCACCTCGGAGATGCCATGGTTAAATCAAGGCTCCACCCCGAATCTGTTAACATTAACACAAGACTGTGGGGCCAAGCCCTCCACACCTGGGCCTTTAGGAGACACCCAAACTGTGGTATCCAAGCCGTGATGCCCATCCAGACCACCCTCTCGCAGAGCGTGGGCCGTGCTGCCAGGGTGGGTCTGACTTCATCTCTAATGGCCAAGAGCACTCACTGATGCTCGTAGCCATGGTGACACCTGTGGACCTACTGTTTTTGGAGGGCTGGAGGAACCCGTAATTACTCATAAATACGAGCTGTCACGTCTGTGGAACTGAGTGCTGAGTGCTTTTTAAAATCTTCCCGTTTAATCTTCAGCCGTTGAGAGGCCTCCTCGGATGCTCCCCACTTTACCCTTGGCGAAGTCAAGGCCTCCGGAGAAGTGCCTTTCCTACGGCCGGTCATGTACCCAGCCAATAGCAGAGGCTGGATTTGAACCCTGGGGATTCTGATTGTAGAACCCCTGCGCTGGGCTTCCAGGCTCCTGCTGTGTGGGCAGGCATAGCGCGTTAGGTGAGAGTGCTTACCTGGCGAACTGGAGATGTGAGTTATCCCAGAGAGCTGGAGTGGGCTGGAGAGCAACTATGGCTACCTTCATTTCTTCTGTAGGAAGATGCTGGGACAATGTAGCAATTTGGGCACAGTTTTGGGGTCTCAGAGTTTTTTGTTTGTTTTCTGGAATCGTAGGAATTCTAGAGTCTCAGCTCGCCCAAGACACTGTCTATCCCATGCCTCTAAGCACCCGGTCAGCTGCACCTCCCGACATTCCAGCAATGGGACTGAAAAGTCAGTGGATGAGTCTGGGACGCCAGGACCTGTGCGAGCTTCGGCCCTTGTCTGTGCGTGTCTCGGCGCCTGGCGTCGTCACATGCGGTCCTGCAGCTTGCTTTCCCTGTCCCCCATCTCAGCAGGTGCTCTTGCCCACCCGAGTCCCCTGAAACTTAAGGACCCTCCTGTTGATCCAGCTGGCTTCCCACCTCGGCACAGAGCAGCTGCGTGTGACTGGGGGAGGCTGCATACACTGGCCTCGTGTTCAGCAAGCCCTAAACCTCAAGCAGACCCTTAGTCTGCCTCGTTCCCAGCTCGCTGCCCTAGTTGGGTCCTATGTCACACCTTAGGTTGTCTCCCCAGACCTGAAGGTCCCTTGTCCCCTTCCCCTTGCACACTCTGGATGACCTCATTTCATTTCCTGAGAAATCAGAAAAACCCAGCGAATGCTGCACCAGCCCCTCAATGCGCGCGCACACACACACACACACACGTGCGCTCGCTGCCTTGTCCTACAAGCATGGGTTCCTGTTGTGTTGCCTCCTTCCCACCCCATGAGTGAAGGAGGGACTGAGTTATGGGAAAGGGTGCACCTGGCCCTGGACAGCTGAGACCACTGCACTGTCTTACAGTCCAGGGTGGAGGTGGGGGGCGTGGCTCACCATGAAGGCCCTCGTGGAGATGCGCATGGCTTCAGGGCAAACAACCAGCAGCCATGGAGGTGAGCTTTGTAGCAATAAGGGGTCAGGCGGCTGCTGGGTCCCCAGGGAGGGTGTGATTGAGTCTCCGGAGTCACTGGACAGGACAGCCGGACTGAATCGGCTCCTCGGGGTCAGAAGCGCTGCTCCTGGTCCCCAAGACGGGAGGGCTGCTCCTTGGTCCCCAAGACGGGAGGGCACAGAGCCAGTGGAGCCGTTGGAGTCTCTGCCAGTTGGACCCACTTCAAGGCAACACTGACTGGTGACCCTGGGTTTCAGGCCTCACAGCGTGGCACCCACGTGTGCTGCCCACCCTCCTGTGGCGATGGTGGCACTGGCCTCGCTCCGCTCGTAGACGGAACCCCCTGTCCACACCCAGGATTCCGTCCATCACCTTCCATCCCCTTGAGGGCCGTGCCTTTATTGTGCCTTTGGAGTCCAGCTGTCCCTCTGCTGGGTCTCCTGTGGTACAACACGACTGGACGCTCTCTCTCTCTCTCTCTCTGTTTCTCTGCCTTTCAAATAAAAATGAAAACAAATCATGGTTTTAAAATTTATAAAAACTCCTATAAACATTTCAAACTCTTACATAAAACAGAATTTTCAGGTTTTTCTGCTCGCACCTGCTCCACGTCACGTTTCTGCCCCCCGAGTTGGGCGCTGCTCAGAAGAGGAGACCCCAGAGTCCTCACATCCTGGTGGCTGTCCCTTCGGAGTCTGACGGTTCCTGCACTCGCCCCTCAGTTCCAGCAGGTCCGCGCTCTTCCCAGGGTCGGCTGTCACCCCTTAGCTGGCTTCTGCTCTCACCCTCACACTCTGACCCGTCCTGGGTTTCCACCAGCGGCCAGAGGGAGCTGCTCCACGTGTGAATCAGACCGCATCACTCCTGTGCTCACAGCCCGTGAACGTCCCGGAATAAAGGCAGGATTCCTGCCCACGGCCCAGGAGGGCCGCCCGGACCTGGCTTCTCCCTGCTCCCTACGCCGGCCCTGCTGGCCTCTGGCTGTTCCTCTGAGCCTGTTCCCACCCCAACCACCCTAGCCTCAGTGCTGGCTCCTCCCCCGGGCCAGAGCTCCGCCTAAGGGAGCCCTTTGCATCCTTTGATCTAAGGTGGACTCTGTCTTTCTCCTTGCCACACCCATGTTTCTGCATGGCAGCCATGACCACTTGGAATGAGACAGTCAGCTGTGTGTTTCCCATCCGCCTCCCTCTGCTGCAGGAGCCCACCCCTCACCTGCTGGAGAGAACCTAGCAGAGTGCAGGCCCCCGGGCACATTCACTGACTGAGTCGTTAAACCAGGGGATGCTGTGTACAGGGGCACAGCGCACAGGGGCCTGATGTCACTGCTTTAGTCAATTCTTTTAAATAGTTTTTATTCATTTATTTGAAAGTCAGAGTTACACACAGAGAGAAAGAGAGACAGAGAGAGAGGTCTTCCATCTGCTGGTTCACTCCCCAATTAGCCGTAACGGGCAGAGCTGGGCTGATCAGCAGCCAGGAGCTTCTTCCGGGTCTCCCACACGGGTGCAGGGCCCCAAGGACTTGGGCCATCTTCCACTGCTTTCCCAGGCCATAGCAGAGAGCTGGATCGGAAGTGGAGCAGCTGGGACTCGAACCGGCGCTCATAAGGGATGCCAGCACTGTGGGCGGTGGCTTTACCTGCTACACCACAGCACCAGCGCCATCAATTCTTCTTTCTTTTTTCTGGTGGAGTCACAGGTCTTCCAGTAGGCCGGGAGTTTCTCCATGAGGAAGATCTGAACTTGGAAGATCCACAAGCCATGATCCCTCGAATTCTCAGCTCTAACCTACTAGACAGGACAATAGTAAAATTATCCGACCTCAGTCTCTGTTGGAAACCTCTACCATTTCAGACTTTTAACGTAGACTTTGGGAAACACTAGTTACTTGTTCAGAACACACCTGGCAGGTGCTTCTTGTGTACCCATCGGATCCGCTCACCTGTGAGGCCCAGAGAGCAGGGTTCTGCTTTGCTCATTGTAATGTCTGCAGTTGCTAGAACAAGGTTGCTCTAAGTGTTTGTTGAATGAATTAAGGAAGGGAAATCCCTGTACCAGGCACTGTGTAAGAAATAAGGCTCTTCCCCATTTTTTAGGTCATGGCAAAGGCCCAAGAAGACAGGGTATTGCTAGGGCTTGAATAAATCCCCAGAAACCTCACCTGTTAGGTTAATCCCCCATTTCCTGTGTTAGTGCTGTTTGGGGGTGGGGCCTGTGGGGGGTGACAGGAAAGACATGAAGCGCTGGGAGTCGGATCTCCAGGGAGGTGTTAGTGGCTTTGCAAAAAGAGAGGCCAGCCCCAGTGCACCTGCTCTGCCTCACCTTGCGGTGCCTCTACTGTGCTGTGATGCCGAGCAGGTGCCCAGCTCCGTGCTCTTGGCCCTCCCCACCCCCAGGACTGTAAGGGACAAACCTCTGTTCTTTATCAGTTGTGCAGGCTCAGGTGCTCTGTTACAGCAACCGAAGACAGAGCGAGTCAGGCGCACTCACAGCCTAGGGAGGTGTGGATGAGAACGGCCGAGGGGGACCTACCGAGCAGGTTCTCCTCGTGTTGCGCTTGCTTCATGGTGACTCACAGATCCTGCATTTGTACAGATGGCAGGCTTGTGGCAGCCCTGCATCGAGGACGTCCAGTCGTACCCAACGGCTCCGATGACCATTAGCATTTGCTAGCCACAAAGTGTTTTAATTAAGTTATGAACTTTTTCTTAGGTACAATGCTATTGCAGACTTAATGTGCTATATAATATAATGTAAGCATAACTGTTATATGCACTGGGGAACAGAAAACTTGATGTGGCTTGCTTCCTTATAGTATTTGTCTTATTGGGATAATCTGGACTCAAATCCACGATCTGCAGATTTTGATGGAAACAGAGACTTCTGACTAGCCTGGTTAAGAGCCTCAGGGAAAAGGAGAGTTCGAAACTCGACTTTCAGAGAGGCAGGCATTGTGGTTCGGTGGATTAAGCCACTGCTTGTGACACTGGCATCTCCTATCTGGGTGCCTGGCGTCAGTCCCCTCGGCACTTCCAATCCAGCTCCTTGCTGACGCACCTGGGAGGCAGCAGAAGACGGCCCAAGCGCTTGGGTCCCTGCCACCAGCGTGCGAGACCCGGATGGAGCTCTTGGCTCTTGGCTCTGGCCTGGCCCAGCTCTGGCTGTTGTGGGCATTTGGGGAGTGAATGAACAGATGGACAATCTCTCTCTCACTCTGCTTGGCCCTGTCTGTCGCTCTGCCTTTTATGGATGTCTGTGCTTTTGATTGGGAGTGGTGAGTGATTGACAGAACAGGTGGCAAGAGGGGAAGTTCCCAGCGTGGAGGGGGAGGGGTGCCGTCTGCTTGTTTCTGTGCCGTCTTGAGGAAGAGGAGCCGAATATGGAGGGATTTGAATTTGGGTCCAAGGTGGATTTCAGCCTCGCGTGCTCACATCACGATCTGCGGCTCAGTACCTGATGCAGTGGTTTGGCTGGGGTGTGCAGGACCTTTGTAGAGCAGAGGGAGTTGGAGGAGGGGCAACAGAGCAAACGCTGATTCCTGTGCAGAGATGGTGGTGGGTGGCTGGGTGCTGACCGACCGGGAGGAGGTGGGGAGCACGGTGGGGCTGCCGAAGCGGGACTGGCGGAAAAGTCAGGTCTGGATTACCGTGTGAGATCTGCCGGCAAACCAGAGGTGTGGAGAGCTTTGTGTCCTACGTGGTTCCTCGGTAACCATAGGACTGCTCAAATCCCTTTTACAGTGGAGACTCTGAAATTTGATTTCCTGCAACCTGTGCTCCAGCTGGAATCACGCATGGGGACTGGAGAGCGTGTGAGGAGGGTCAGTCTGGGTTTCTTATCAGAAAACAACCCACGAGATGCTGAGAACTGAGTGTAACATGAGCAGAGAGCAGAGGGCGCACCCTGAACAGCTAATTGGCTTTCATCAACTAATAACCAGCAATTTGAGTTCCTCTGCATTTTGCGTTTCTCTTGAAAATAAAGCATGCAAAAAAATGTAACACCGACAGGGTGAATTTGGGTCAGGTTTTCCTACAGCAATCACCATCTCTTCTCTGACACACAAGCGAAATGAATTTTGGTTCCCTCTGGGTTCTATAGTCATCAGAAAAGGCGTGGATTAAGCACCGGCATGAATGTTTCACGCGCTCAGAACTTTTTGTGTTTCTATCACGAATCCCTGGGATCTAGCACTTTATAAGGAAAAGAAATTTATTTAGCGTGGGGGTTTGGAGGACGAAAGGACCAGGCTGGGTGGCCCCAGCCGTTCAGCTCCAACAAACGTGGGGGATGGTGGCAGGTGCACGAGCTCACGTGTGAGACAGAGGCCATGTGGGGAGAGAGGAAGCAGGTGCACGAGCCGAGCAAGCGGCACTCGCTTTATAACGTCAAAGTCAGTCTCGCGAGGCCTGAGGCAACTGGAGCTGGGCCCTGAGGGTGGAACCCCCTTGACCTACCTCAGGACCCCGCCTCTCAGTCATTCCCCCAGCTCAGCACCAGCACAGGGACCCTCGGGGACAACCCCAGCGTGGGCTTCTTGCCACACACCATCGCTGAATCACCTGCTCAGGTCTGCGTGCAGAATCTCATCCCCAGGACTTCTCTCTCCCTCTCTCCCTCTCTCTCTCTCTCCCTCTCTCTCCCTCTCTCTCTCTCTCTTTCTCTCTCTCTCTCTCCCTCTCTCTCCCTCTCTCCCTCTCTCCTATACTAAATAGAAATCTACAGTAGGGATAAAAAAATTGTAAGTTTAAAAAAAAAACAAACCCATCCCATGTTGTCAGTTTGCAAAATCTGCCCATTCCTAAACAAGTTTAATTTGGACGTAGCAGAATTCAACTTAGCATAACTTCAACCTCAAAATAACTCTCAGCTCCGTTCATACTCCGCGTATTCTCCCTTTGTGTTGTGCGACTTAATTGGGTTCCTTGTAGGTTCTCTTTTTGGTCTCCTTGTCTCTCTTCCTTTCTCCTCCCAACTTTCCCACTTGCTCATGCTGTGACAGGTACAAAGTGAGACACAGCTGGTCTCTGACCCTGGCTCCTGGCACACAGCTGCTAAAACCCTTGGTTTCTGCATAGTGATAGGACTGCGGGTGGGCGTGGCAGGATAGGGGCTGGTCACAGCAGCATTTCAGGGTCTGGACTTTAACCCTGTCTCCCAGCCTGGGGGAGGGGAAGACGCTGGAGGTTGAGCTGTCACCAGCAGTCAAGGATGCGATGGGTCCCATGTACTGGATTCAAGGAGCTTCCAGTGTGGTTGACCCATGGAGGGGCTAGAGAGGGGGGCGCTCCCAGCGCGTGCTTTTCGCTGTCCATCTCTCAGGTGCTGCTCGTCTGCATCTTTTGAAATGAACTGCTCAGGGCACCTTGTATGGCCCTGAGTCCTGTGAACTGTCTTGGGAAATCTGTGGAAGCCAGGGGGGAGGGGTGGTGGGGGCGCTGGTGGGCAGGGGGGCGCCCGTTCCCTGGTGTGCAGGTGGGGGAGCCCGTTCCCTGGTGGGCAAGGGGGAGCCCGTTCCCTGGTGTGCAGGGGGGCGCCTGTGCCTTGGTGGGCAGAGGGGAGCCTGTTCCCTGGTGGGCAGGGGGGGCGCCCGTTCCCTGGTGTGCAGGGGGACACCTGTTCCCTGGTGAGTGTGTGGGGGAGCCCGTTCCCTGGTGTGCAGGTGGGGGCGCCTGTTCCCTGGTGTGCAGGTGGGGGCGCCTGTTCCCTGGTGGGCAGGGGGGAGCCTGTTCCCTGGTGAGCAAGGGGGAGCCCGTTCCCTGGTGTGCAGGGGGGAGCCCATTCCCTGGTGTGCAGGTGGGGGAGCCCGTTCCCTGGTGTGCAGGTGGGGGAGCCCGTTCCCTGGTGTGCAGGGGGGGAGCCTGTTCCCTGGTGGGCAAGGGGGAGCCCGTTCCCTGGTGGGCAAGGGGGAGCCCGTTCCCTGGTGTGCAGGTGGGGGAGCCCGTTCCCTGGTGTGCAGGGGGGGAGCCTGTTCCCTGGTGTGCAGGGGGGGGGCGCCTGTTCCCTAGTGGGCAGGGGGGAGCCCGTTCCCTGGTGTGCAGGTGGGGGAGCCCGTTCCCTGGTGTGCAGGGGGGCGCCCGTTCCCTGGTGAGTGTGTGGGGGCGCCCGTTCCCTGGTGAGTGTGTGGGGGAGCCTGTTCCCTGGTGTGCAGGTGGGGGTGCCCATTCCCTGGTGGGCAGGGGGGCGCCTGTTCCCTGGTGGGCGGGTGGGGGCGCCCGTTCCCTGGTGTGCAGGGGGGCGCCCGTTCCCTGGTGGGCAGGTGGCAGCCTACTCCTTGCACTTGACACAGGGCGGGGGGTGGGCTTGTGGCACTGAGGCCTTACGCCTGCTGGATCCGATGCTCTCTCCAGGTGGACAGTGTCTGAACGGAATCGAATTCTAGGACGTGCATCTGCTACCTGCTGGGGAACCGCCCGGGGTGGGGTGAGAACCCCTCTTCTGGTCACAGAGGTGTGCTGTGTGGAAGGCGTGCGTCCGTTTTCATGTCCTCAGATTAAACCCTACTTTTATAACGACGCTTCACACTTATGGATTAACAGCTGTGTTTCAGGGACCAGCACTGTGGCGCAGCAGGTTAAGCCCTGGTCTGTGACACCAGCAGCCCTTAGGGGCACAGTTCGGGACCTGTCTGCTCCACTTCTGATCCAGCTCCCTGCTAATGCGCCTGGAAAAGCAGCAGAGGATGGCCCAAGTGCTTGGGCCTCTGCACTCACAGGGGAGACCCAGAGGAAGCTCCTGGCTTCTGGTCTAGTGGTGGTCCAGCCCTGGCTGTTGCAGCTACCTGGGGAGTGAACCAGCAGATGGAAGTGCGCGCGCACATGCTGTGCTTTCTCTCTCTCTCCCTCCCCCCCCCCCCCCGGTCTGTCTCTCCTCCCCCTCCCCCTCCCCCCCCCATAACTCTGCCTTTCAAATAACTAATTAAGAAAGAGTTGTGTTTCAGAGGTGGGGAGTAACGCAGGGAGTGAGGGGTGATGTGAAGCCATGCACGGCACAGGCTTTGAGGCCCTGTCATCCCCTGGACCAGCCATGGTGCTGCACACAATCTGAGTGTCATTGCTAGCTGTGAGTCCAGAAGCCCCCGCCTCACCCCCGCCCTGGAAGGGTGCTGTCTCAGAGGGAAGGGCGTCTTAACCGAAAATATTTACATCTACTTTTGAGATGTATTTATTTGTTTATTTGAAAGAGTTGGGGGTGGGGGAAGAGATCTTTTCATCCACTGGTCCAATGACTGGGGCTGGGCCAGGCTGGAGCCAGGAGCCAGGAGCTTCTTCCGGGTCTCCCACATGGGTGCAGGGGCCCAAGCACTTGGGCCATCTTCTACTGCTTTCCCAGGTGCATTACTAGGGAGCTGGACTGGAAGTGAAGCAGCCAGGGTGGAGCTGGCGCCTGTGTGGGGTGCTGGTGCCCCGGTGCTGGCTTCACCCACCGCACCAAGTGCCAGCCCCTACTCATGAGCTACTTTATGCCCACTGGGGACGTGGAAAAAGTCAGGAACAATGGAACTGTGGTTTTCAAGTTGTCCATTTCCTGGGGAATTCCAGACACAGACAATACAAGTAAGTGAGCCAGATCTTTGAGAAACCAAGGTACCGTAAACCAGCAAGTGGAGATAGACCGAGTACTGTGGCTTAGGTTACAGAGTGAGCCCCTGGTCCTTGAGAAGAGGCATCATATTTAAAAACGGGATGGAGGAAACTCTGAGCTCAAGCCGGGAGGGCTTCCTGGAACAGGAGTCCCACAGGGCACGGTTCAGGGCTGGGCGGCATGTGTGTATGTGTGTGAGTGTGTGTTTCTGTGGGGGGTGTGTGTGTGCATAGGTGTCTGTACATGTGTCTGTGTGAATGTATGTTTCTATATAGGGTGTGTGCATGTGTGTGTGTGTGTGTGTCCATGTGTCTCTATGTGGGGGGGTGTGTGTATCCATGTATCTGTGGGTGTCTCTGTATTGTATGTGTGGGATGTGCATGTGTGTGTATATCTAAAGGATATTCACTTGTATATGTGCATACATTTGTATGTGTGATATGTAGCCATGTGTACATGGGTGTCTCTCGTGTGTGTGTGTGGCATGTGCATGTGTGTCTGTGGGGTGTGTATCCATGTGGGTCTCTGGTGTGTATGTGTCTCTCTGTATTGTGTGTGTCTATATCTGTGGGATGCTCATGTGTATGTATGCGTTCATCTGTGTACATGTGTGGTGTGTGTAGCCATGTGTATGTGGGTGTCTGTAGTGTGAGTGTGTGTCTCCGTGGTGTGTGTGTGCACATGTGTCTTGTGTGTGTGTGGCATGTGCATGTGTGTCTGTGGGGTGTGTATCCATGTATCTGTGGGTCTCTGGTGTGTGTGTGTCTCTCTGCATTGTGTGTGTCTGTGGGATGCTCATGTGTATGTATGCGTTCATCTGTGTACATGTGTGGCGTGTGTGTGTGTAGCCATGTGTACGTGGGTGTCTGTAGTGTGAGTGTGTGTCTCTGTGGTGTGTGTGCACATGTGTCTTGTGTGTGTGTGTGGCATGTGCATGTGTGTCTGTGGGGTGTGTATCCATGTATCTGTGGGTCTCTGGTGTGTGTGTGTCTCTCTGTATTGTGTGTGTCTATATCTGTGGGATGCTCATGTGTATATATGCGTTCATCTGTGTACATGTGTGGCGTGTGTATGTGTAGCCATGTGTACGTGGGTGTCTGTAGTGTGAGTGTGTGTCTCTGTGGTGTGTGTGCACATGTGTCTTGTGTGTGTGTGGCATGTGCATGTGTGTCTGTGGGGTGTGTATCCATGTATCTGTGGGTCTCTGGTGTGTATGTGTCTCTGCATTGTGTGTGTGTCTGTGCGTGTGTGTGTATCTGTGAAATGCTCATGTGTATGCATGACTGTGTACATGTGTGGTGTCTGTGGTGTGTAGCCATGTGTACGTGGGTGTCTATGGTGTGTGTGTGTGTGGTGTGCACGTGTGTCTGTGGTGTGTGTGTGTGGTGTGTGCACGTGTGTCTGTGGTGTGTGTCTGCAGGGCAGTCTAGAGACCCCCACCTCCTCCCCCGGTGACGCAGCAGATCGGATCCGAGGCCGCGGGGGGCTCCCGGGACCCCCGAGCGCAGCGTGTGCCGCAGAGGCAGCAGCGTCTGGTTGAAGGTGCCCTCCCTCCGGCGCTGTGAGGTTCGGAGACCGCTGACAACGTCGACGGTGACGCAGGAAGCTGGCGGAAGGCCTGCTTGCCGTCTCTGGGAAGAGCCTTGCCATGATTGCCGACGGCAGGGTTTCACGCCGGTCACCGGGAGGCGCAGTGGCTGGTCGTGCTGTAGAGAAGCCTTTGCTGAACAGGGAGGTGGAGGCTGACGTGGCCTCTGGGAGGTCACGGACACGCAGGCGGCAGACAGCCGAGGCCCAGGCCCGTGCCGGGCTCCTCGCCCGGAGTCCGCTCCCTGGGGCTCCCTCCCTTGTCGTTCCCCCTGGATGTGTACTTCCACTTGGACATAGTGTTCGGTTTCTCCCTTGATACACGTCTGTGGCCCTCCCCCAAACCCATCTGCGCTCCGTGCCTGTGGCCCCACGCTCGGGGCTCAGTCAGGACTCCCTGCAGTGCCGTCTCCCCAGTGATCCCACTCCTGGTGAGGGCGCCCTACGCTGAAGGCCTCCATGGACAGCAAAGGATGGAAGGATGTGGGAGCCACCCGTCACACGTTTGAGAGATGGCGGGGTGGGGGGGCAGAGGTCGCCTTAATGACAGCGGGACATGGTGGGGGCTGGAACCCAACCCAGGCTGACCTGCCCTCCCACTCCTCTTTCCACCTGTAAGATGTGCACACGTGGAAGGACATTAGAGGAGAATTAGGAGCCAGCAGATCAACACGTACGTACAGAGAGTACTTCAGCATGCTCACGGACGGGCCGGTGTCCTGGTGCAGTGCCACCTTGACACCAGCACCTGGGCTCCCGCTCCAGTCCTGGCTGCGCCGCTGCTGCTTTGTAAGTTTTTAAAGATTTATTTTTTTATTTTATTTGGAAGTCAGAGTTACAGAGACGGAGGGTGGGAGGGAGAGAGAGGGAGGTATCTTCCATCTGCTGGTTCACTCCCCAAAAGGTCACAACAGCTGAGACTGGGCTAGGCCAAAGGCAGGAGCCAGGAGCTTCTTCCAGGTCTCCCACGTGGGTGCAGGGGCCCAAGGACTTGGGCCATCCTCCGCTGCTTTCCCAGGCCAATAGCATGGAGCTGGATCAAAGTGGAGCAGCCGGGACACGAAGCAGCGCCCATGTGGAATGTTGGCATTGCAGGCTGCAGCTCCACCGTGCCCGTGCTCTGCTTCCGACCCCGCTCCCTACTAATGTACATAGGAGAGCAGCGGAAGGCCCGAGCGTGTGGGCTTCTGCCACCCCAGGAGACATGGATGGAATCCCAGGCTTCTGGCTTCCTCCTGGCCTTGCAGCCATCTGGGGAGTGAACCAGTAGGTGGAAGACCAACCTCTCTCTTTTTCTTTCTCTCTCTCTAACTCTGCCTCTCAAATAAAAAATAATCTTTTAAAAAATGTTCATAGACAAGTGGAATGAAAATATTTTGGTGCAAAAATTTCTTGAACTCTATGCTTAGCAATTTCATGATGTACATTTAAAAAAATATATACATATATATATATACACACATATATATATTTATTTGAAAGGCAAAGATAGAAAGAGATCTTCCAGCCTCTGGTTCATTCCCCAAATGGCTGCAACAGCTAGGACTGGGCCAGGCCAAAGCCAGGAACCAGGAGCTTCATCCATGTCTCACACATGGGTACAGGGTCCCCAAGGACTTGGGCCATCTTCCGCTGCTTTCCCAGGCACATTAACAGAGAACTGGATTGGAAGTGGAGCATCGGGTCTCGAACCTGTGCCCATATGGGATGATGCTGGCATTACTTAACCCGCTCCATCACAGTGCCAGCCCCCAAGATGCACATTTTCCAAGAACTTGCCTCTCTCGGCTGCAGCGTGATGGCCCCCAGCAGCTGGGCCCCGCTGATGCCTGGGGCACTGAGATGGGTACTTTCTTCTAGAAGTCTGTGTGGCTGGGTCCTCCCAGGGCATTGCCCCGTGTTCCGACCTGGGGGCTGTTGGGCGATTGGCCCTCACCCTTTGCTTCAGGACTCAGGGTCTTTTAGGGTGCAAGCCCAGGAGGAGGTGCCGCAGGGAGAGGCCCACGCAGCACGGAAACTTCCCCTCCCTGGTGCAGCCCGGCACAGCCGTGGTTTGAGGCGATCTGTGTTCAATTATGGTAAAATGTTAAATTAGCTGAGAGAGAATTTTTTCTGGTCACTTGAGTCTGCCTTTTGGACTCCATTAATCATTCAATCATTAACTCATTTACATTAACCCCTTCCAACCAGTCCTGGAACCCTCGGTCTGGTCTCCTTTCCACAGTTCACTCTGGCAGGAGCAGGGGGTGTAGCATCTGCCCTGCCTGGGGCTCCTGGGATGCCTCCCCCTGACTCCTCCCACCACTGCTCCTGGGAGCTTACCTTTGTACTCTGGTCTCCTTTGTATTGTAGACATAGGCAAAGCCCTTTCGTATGCATTTAATGGTGGGGGCATTTTAAGCTAACACAGTCTCCTTCCAAAGAACGTCTTGGTTTTGGTTCATTTGTGATTTAGTTATTTAAGTGGGTAAAGCCTCTGCCTACAATGCCTGCTCCCTCGTGGGCTCTGGGTTGCGTCCTCACTGTTCCACTTCCGATCCAGCTCCCTGCTAATGGCCTGGGAAAAGCAGTGGAGGACGGCCCAGGTGTTTGGGCCCCTGCACCCACGTGGGAGACTGCATGAAGTTCCTGGCTCCTGATTTGGCCTGGCAGCCCTGGCTACTGTAGCTCTTTGGGGAGTGAACCAGTGGATGGAAGATCTTTCTCTGTCTCTCTGTGTCTCTCTCTGTCTCTATAACTCTTTTAAAAAAATCATTTAAAAAAAATTAAGTGCTTTGATTTTTCAAAAAGCAAAGAGAAAGAAATTTTCCATCCATTGGTTCACTCCCTAAATGCCTGCAATCGCCCAGGCTGGGCCGGTATGGAGCCAGGAGCTCAGAACTCCCTCCAGGTCTCCCGTGTGGATGGCGAGGGCCTCACCTGCTGCTTGCCCAGGTGTGCATCAGCAAAGCAGCTGGAGTAAGGAGTGGAGCTGGTACTCGAACCCAGGCCCGGCTGACACGGGACTGCCAGCCTCCCATACAGCAACCTAACCGCTGCACCAGCGCCTGCTCCAGGATAAAACGTCTCTGAAGCTCGCCCGCCTTCGGCCCCAGGCTTTGGAGCCTAAACAGACCTGCTCCTGGGTAAGGGAGGGGAGCCATCCCAGGGGGCTTGGGCAGAGCTTACAAGGCAGCACTGCCATGCGTGGGGAGGGCCACATCCACGCGGTCCCCTGGGCGTTCTCCTGGGCCCGGCCTGGGCGCCGCACCCCATCCCCTGCAGACTGTGCGTGGTGAACCGTGCAGCGTTCTACACCTTTCACCTTCTTCCCGCTCCTCTAAATGATGACAAATTGCCTGGCTGTAAATTTCAAAGTCCCTAAATGGCATTTTTGTCAAAGCCTTTAGAACAAAATGCTTACTCGGAGAGATGTGTAAGCCTTGGGAGACGGGGCGGCGGGGAGCAGGCCTCATTATTATGCATCGTGACACAATGCATTATGCATCATGCTTGCTTTTCTGCTTTTTAAACACTTGTTATAGATGCTGAGTCTAATTTAAACGGACGATTGGGAGGGGGGGCTCTCCAGCGCGTCGCTCTGTGATGTCATCTTCTTCTTGGGGGGGGGCGGTCATCGTCACCCCCCCTTGGAAGCCCCCAGACACCCACACTGTAATGAGAGCTCGCAAGGGACTGTGGGTCGGCATCACCTTTGATCACAGGTGCCTTGGGAGCAGCGCCTTCCAGGGAGGAGCGAGCGCTCTCCTTTTCTCTTTCGCTTCCTTCCTTCTCCCTCCTGGCATTTGCACGGAGTGAAACCCTGCAGAGGGGAAGTGTGGGTGTGGAGGGAAGCCGGGCTGTCACATTGTTAAGACAAATGGGGCTTGGAGAATCTTAATTAAACCTGAAATGGCTTAGAAACAGGAAGTGTGTATTCCTAATTGTTGGCACCTGAAAAAAAATCTAATTTACTGCATATCTTTAAATAAGGGTAACCCATTATTTGGCGCCGGGAGATTTCAATCCTCACCTATTGAATAGGTGCACACAGTGAGTCCTCAGTGCTGGGAAATTCTCCTCCCGGTTCAGTGTCAGATCTGGAGGAATTCAGAGAGGAGCAGAGCTGGAAGCGAGGGTGGAGGTTTGGAGTTTTGGTTTTGTCTTCTCCTGGGTGCGTACTAGTTACATCCTGGAAAAGTGGTCCCAAGCCTCAGAGGTACGATCTGGGAAACGGTGGAGGATTTGGGTAACGGTGGAGTCGTTAAGGGCATGCACTCTCAAGACGCCAGTGGAAATAGACTCACTCTTGGTGTTGCTTTAATGATGATAATAATAGGCCGGCGCTGTGGCTCACTAGGCTAATCCTCCACCTGCGGCGCCGGCACCCCGGGTTCTAGTCCCGGTCTGGGTGCCGGATTCTGTCCTGGTTGCTCCTCTTTCAGTCCAGCTCTCTGCTGTGGCCCGGGAGGGCAGTGGAGGATGGCCCAAGTGCTTGGGCCCTGCACCCCATGGGAGACCAGGAGAAGCACCTGGCTCCTGGCTTCGGATCAGCGTAGCTCTGGCTGTAACAGCCATTTGGGGGGTGAACCAACGGAAAAAGGAAGACCTTTCTCTCTGTCTCTCTTTCTCACTGTCCACTCTGCCTGTCAAAAATAATAATAATAATAAAAAAATGCAGTCCCTGGGAATTTGGGTGGGGGTGGGAGTGAGGCGGAGCCGGACTGCAGATGGTGGCCAGGTTCCGTTCTTGTGCAGTTGCGTCTCCTGGTTGTGGGCCGTCGGCCGCCTCCATCCTTTGGGTTGTGTTTTGGTGGGTGGACAGGAAGGGCGCCAGCACCCCGAAGCCTTGGGCTCATCATTGCAGGGTTCAGGACAGAGTAGGACCAGCCGGGGCCATGCTGGAGTTTGTGCCCCAAGCCGCACACCAGACCCCTCCTCCTACAACACTTTGGCTTCCATTTGTTTTTTTTTTAAAAAAAGTAGCAGAAGATCCTTGCCCTTGAATCAGACTTTTTGTGCCGTATCTTGGTGTGGTTTCCATGGTGGATCGGAAGACACGGTAGATGGGGGTGGGGGCCTGTGGCTTTGTTTCAGGCTGCGTGGTGGCTCCGGAATGTTCTGGAATGTTCTGGATCTCTGCCAAGGGAGGGCCATGGGGCGGAGCTGCAGACACGGCTGCAGTCTACCGAGCGCTCCCCAAATACCAGGCGTGGGATTGAGGTCTGTGATCCTCAACGCAACCACTCTGCACGGACACTGAGCAAACCGGGTCACAGGAGGTCACGAACACGGCTGAGCTCGCGCGAGGCAGATCCAGCTCCAGCCGCATCCTGTGACTTCAGGCCCAGCGTCCTCCGTGAGGCTGGCTCACCTCTGCCCTCCCGCCCACCTGGTGGGGTTGCTGTAGACAGCAGGTGCAATGGCCGCCCCGCCGTGCCGTGCGGGTGACTTCTCCTTGGGAAGGACAGCGGGCCCTGCGTGTGGGTCACACAGTCCTTAGGACGGCTTCCTGGCGGTTTCCTCTGGAAAGCCAACAGCACTGCCGCTGCCCTGAAGACAGCCAGTGCTCGCGATGCAGAAGAGATTGGATTAGTGCTGGGGAATCCTGCCTTTGATTTTTCTCACCGCGCTCGGTGCCAGCCCCCGGCACCCCTGCACGCGCTCATCTTCAGTGAACAGGGTCTCGTGCCTCTGGGAGGGAGTAGCCTGCCTCGGAGGGATTCTCTGTGTCCACCGAGGCTGTGGGACTCAGGAGCGAGCCGACTGAGACAGAGGCACTTGGGAGGAGAGAGTCTTACCTGTGCTGGCCTGGTGGCTCCTGCGGGTCCCGGGAAAGTGAACAGGGGACAGGCCCCCCTGCTTTATACACAGCTCTGGCTGGGTTGCTGCCTTTTATTTTAGTTTAGTTTTTGGCAACTAGAAATGAATAAAATGGTGACAGTCTGAAGGTGGAGGACAAGGAGGGAGGGTCTCGGCCCCTAAGCCCTCTGCCCTGTTGGCCTCCTGTCCCGGTGGCACCGTAACCTGTGAACATTTTCTCTCGGCAGACCTGGGAGGTGGCTCCTCTCGTGGACTTGTCTCCATCTGTGTTTGGCTGAACCTTTAGTTGCCGTCACGTTTTTAAACATTGCCATGACCCCACAAGTTGCTGGATTTTTCTCTTTATAATATGAGTAAGAATCTGGGATCAACAGGCCTTCGGAGTGTTTTCTTTGCCAGTAAATAACCAAAGGTGGACTGGACCTCCCGCTGTTTGTTGTCTGGTCCACGTCCATGCCGGTGGGTTACCTGGGGTGCACCAAGTGTTTCCGTGTGTGCCGGCGGTGGTACAGCTGTGGCTCCAGGCCAGTCTCCTCTCCAGGTCGACCTCTCATCTCATTTTTCTATTATCTCCTCTTCTCTCTCTTCCCCAAGATAAAGTAAACACCTCTTGGCCCCAGTACCCTGTGTATTTGTCGCTGCTAAGCCTTTAACACGAGCACAGTAGAGAGAGACAGGTCCCTTCCCCACCAACCCATCGTCTATGTGAGCTCCTAAAACAGATACGAGATATAACAGAGAGCGAGCACGATTTCTTTCTCTTCTTTTTAAAAGTGGTTATTTATTTATTTGAAGGGAAGAGTTTCGGGGGTGGGGAGAGAGACACAGAGAGAATCTTCCATCTACTGGTTTACTCCCCAAATGGCCAGCCCTGGGCCAGGCCAAAGCCAGGAGCCAGGAGCTTCATCCACCTGGGCATCAGGGGGCCAAGTAATTAGGCCATCTTGTGCTGGTTTCCCAGGCTCGCTAGCAGGGAGCTGGATAGGAAGTGGCGCAACTTGGCCACGCGCAGTATGCGGTATGCCGGCGACACAGGCAGCGGCTTAGCCAGCTGCACCACCACGCTGGCCCCATGGTTGGTTTTGTTCATAGCAGGCCTTGCAGGAACAACTTCCACCCTTCTAACCCTGTCCCCTTCCCTGCTGTGCTAAAGAGTGGGGTTTCTACCTGGGCTGTTCTTGAAGTTTCAGGGGCAATGCTTGTAAACCTGTAGGGGATTTAAGCGAAGAGAGACGTTTTCTGAAAGGCTTGGCAGAGTGCGCTGGACGTGTAGCCAGCCAGGGAGCCTGCGTGTCCTAGTGGCCCGCACATGTGGGGGATGCTGCAGCTGGCAGGGCGGCCCTCGCTGGAGGGCGCGCGGGAAGCGCATCTCTGCACGCTCCAGTTGCGTTTGGACCGCGTGTGCTTCTCTCTGAGCCCTGGCTCCCGGCCTCCTCCTGGGCATTGTGTGGTTGCCTGGCTGCAGCAGGGAGTTCCAGCTCCGTCTGTGACCCCTGGAGGATTGCAAATGACCAAGGAAAGGCAGGAAACTGGGCCTGCCTCAGCCCCGTGTCTCCAGGTGCCACGGCCATTTAGATTCGTGACAGTAAATTGGATCTCCTAGAGTCTCAGTGGCCAACCCTGGTCTTTAGGGCAAAGAGAAGTGGGTTCAGGTTCAAGCAAAGCATCCACTGCCTTTTGTGGAACAAAATAAAGGTTTGTGCTGTTTGGTACCCAGTAGGATGCATTTTCATGCAAATGAGTTCTTTGTTATTTCCATCTCCTCTTAGGTCTTTTTTTTTTTTTTTTAAAGATTTATTTATTTATTTGAAAGAGTTACAGAGAGAGAGGAGAGGCAGAGAGAGAGGTCTTCCATCTGCTGGTTCATTCCCCACATGGCTGCAATGACCCGAGCTGCACTGATCTGAAGCCAGGAGCCAAGAGCTTCTTCCGGGTCTCCCACCCAGTTGCAGGAGCTCAAGGACTAGGGGGCCATCCTCCACTGCTTTCCCAAGCCACAGCAGAGAGCAGGATGGGAAGTAGAGCAGCTGGGACTCGAACCAGCGCCCATATGGGATGCCGGCAGTGCAGGCAGCGGCTTTACTGGCTGTGCCGTGGTGCCGGACTGTCCTCTTAAGTCTTTCTTCACCCTTCAAAGCCAAATCTCCAAAGACAATGTCTATGCTCGTTCACATTTGGCCTTCTGCTCACTGGGCACCCATAAGCCAACTGCCATCTCTCCCTTCCCTTCCCTCAAACAGTTTGCTCTGAGGTCCCCAGGACTTCGGCAGTGCCGGATGCAGGCCGGTGTTCAGTCCTCACAGCGTTCATCGCCCAAGGCCCCTCCTTCCTCTTGCTTTGGCTTCCTGCTCCCGCCGTGGATCTCAGCCTTCTGTACCTGGCCGGGCGTGGCCTTACAGGGCTGGAATTTCTGAAGGCTCAACCCCTTCTCTCTTGGACCCTGTAGCCTCTCCCAGGGTGACGAGTGCACGTCCACACCTCACTCATTCCGGCTCGACTTGGAGCTTCACTGTGTACGTGTGGCCACCAGAAACTCTGCCGGCCATGTCTAAAGCTAACCATCCTAGCCGGGTCCCACCAATACCACAGCAGGAGAGTATGGGTAAGAAGTGCCCCAGCTACCCCTGGAGACAGGACAGGCGGTCACAGGAAATTCAGGGGACATGCAGAGCCCGGGGGGGTCACTGGGGTACTGGCCAGCTGTCTGAGTGTCACGGGGCAGCCAGAGGGCTGTAGCAGCAGGGCCCCTGAGCTGGACATCGTGGGAGGGCGCCGTCTGAGCACCTGCGGGGAAAGTGCAAACGATGCTTGAGACGCGGCGTGTGTGCGGCCCGGTGAGAGCCCTCCTGGCCGTCACCGAACTGGAACTACTTGCTGCCTCGCTTTGGTTAATCCCTCCCCAACTGAAGAAATCGGCTCCGTCTATTCAAGGAGGCTTTCCCTCGCCACCTCTCAGTCTCCCTCGTCTGTCGCTCTCTCGCTAAGCCACCTCTTCCCTTTAATACCAGGGGGTGGGGGATGAGACGGAGCGGGCTCTTCGCTGGAGCACCCATGCCTCTCGCGGGAGACGTGGGCGTGGAGAAGTGTAATCACGAGGGCTAAGAAGCGAGCGCAGAGAACCAGGGTGACTCGCAGTGGCCCCGGTGCCTAGCCCAGGTGGCTCCCCCAGGTCGGTTTCAAGAAATCCACGTGGCCTTGCTCAACTCCCAGGTGCACATTTCTCAAGGGACCAACGGGAGGCAGTGAACCGGGCCTGAGAAGGGACCGAAGCTGAGCTCCGCCTGCGGGACCACACACGGGGTCTCCTCCTTGGGGCCCCTGTGTCAGTCTCCCTTCCTCTCCACTCACTGCTTCTATCTGCCCCTCTTACCTGGGCCCACCCAGCTCTGCTCTTCCCGGCCCCTTCCGAATCCCCGGAGGGATGACCCCCACCCCCCTCCAAGGGTGAAGCATGAATCTCTTTCTGATACACTTGTTCTTCCTGGTTCACGGTGGTGAACTTGGGGGGATAATCAAGTCAGTTAAACCTCAACAGGCATCATGAGGTGAGGGGCTGGGGTCACACACTGAGCGAAGTCAGAACTTGTTCTCTGCAGATCGAAAGTTTGAAACAGAAGGGGGGCGTGGAAGCGATGCTCCTTGAAATGCAGAGCAACCTACAGTGCGATGGTCCTGGCTGCTACAGGATGGCATGTGTTCAGAACACAGCGGGCGAGCAGGTGCTGTTTCCTTCTCATTGGCCACGTGCTGTGCTGCGACGTGAGGCGCAATGGCAGCAGACCCCGCTTCTGGCCGGCAGGTGCGCATGGGCAAGGCTCTGGGAACCCTGACCAAGGGCACGCGGGGCCTCCCTATGTTACCTGGTTCGTAGGGGCTTCTGGGGCTGTGCGTCTCCCACATGGCATCTCCATCGCACTGCGCCATCTCAGGACCCCTCATAGAAGGGTTCCGTTATCATTCCTTTGTTCAGATGAAAAGCCTGGAGTCCAGGGAAGTCAGAGCTGGGGTGGCCAATCACTGATGGGCCCAGAGCTCTGTTGCCGGAGTCCTGGAGCTCTACCCAGCCTCCCTTAGCCATCAGTGAATTACCCATGAGCCCCAGGGACTGCCCGGTCTACAGGCATCTTCCTGTACACTCCTAAGATCCATGGAACATGAACCTCTTGGGACAACGTCAGCCACTTACCTTCCTCTGAAAGGTGACGATGCCACCCTTCTTGGGCACCATCCCAGGAGTGTAGCAGGTGTAACGTGCTGGCTCCCGGGAGCGTCCGTCGGGGTAAACGACCGAGCTCTGTCTGGGCTGAGGCTGTGTTGGTCCAAGTCGACCCGCAGGGAGGTGCCCGTGACACCCAGACTCAGACGTGAAGCCCCTCTGGCTGTCACCTTGGTCCTCGAGTTCAGCTGTGTGCACTGTGACCAGGCAGTGCTCACACAGGAGCCCGCTGCACGGCGGCCGTGGACGCTGCCCCTAGGGGGCAGCACTGCTGATCATGGTTGCTCAAAGACAGGTCCTGGGCTAGCTGTCCGTCTGTTTCTCACACCCACGTCCTCGCACTTTTTCTGACACTTGTGAGGAGCCATCTTGGGGAGGAGGGTTGTGAGATGTTCCTGGAGAATGGAAAATGCCCTCTTCCTCTGGAGTTCAATTCGCTAATGGTTATCCTGTGGTCGCCACAAGCGGGGGCTCTGCTGTGAACATAACAAAGGTGGAAATGCCAGCTGCCAAGAAGCCAGAGGGCTCGCAGGGGACGCAGGTCCATGGGAAGGAGCCCTGGTCCCAGGCAGGGCGGGAGCCACGTGGCACAGTGACCACAGGGCTCAGCTCATTAGCTGTTTTGCTACTTTTCACGCCATTAATATCTCCCCGGAGGTGTAATCAATTGCATAGCCTAAGAGACATTGAATCTCAGGGTTGTATGGCTGTTGGCACAACCTCCTTCTAGAACCATCTAGAACATTCTCTCCTGCCCATCTGCCATCACTTCTCACCTGAACCCCACCCCAGCCCATCGGACAGCTCCTCTCTACTTCCGTTAGAGGTTGGCTGTTTCTGTGTGCCTTGGGTGGATGAGATCCTAGCTTGTGCACTCTGCTGGGACCAGGTTCCCATGGGCAGCAGGATGCATGCCAGGTCCTGCGTGTGGCAGCAGGTGCCAATGCCTTCCCCTTCCTGTTGGCAAACAGTCTTCCATCCCACGCGTGGGCTACATTCTGGTTACCCATTCTCCGGTTGATGGACATTTGGATTTTTTTAAACTTGTTGGCCACTGTGAATACAGCTGGTATGAAAATCCAAGCACGCGTGTTTGTGTGGACATATGTTTGCATTTCCCTTGAGTAAATACCCAGGAGTAGAGTGGCTGGGTCATATGGTAAACGTATGTCTGACTTCTTATAAAGCTGCCAATGTTTTCCAAGATGGGTGCATCATTTGACATTCTCGCCGGCAGAGTGCGAGGATTCCGATTTAGTCACACGCTTGCTCTGTTTGTCCTCTTCAGAGTGGCCATTCTTGTGAGCGTGAGGTGGTGTCGCACGATGAGGGTAATTTGCATTTCCCTAAAGACTGATACCGTCGGGCATCTTTTCATGTGCTTCTAAACTATCTGTGTATTTTTAGGTGAACAGCCCACCCCAAGCTTTCACTGAATTTTTCCTTTTTTGAGAAAGTTGAGCCATGGAGAAGTCCCCAGATGTGAGTAACCAATTTGAAAAGTCAGCACCTGCTTTATACTCTGGCTCGTTCTTAACCTCATTGTTGAAATCCCCCATGATTCCCAGGTACCTCCAACAATGCAGTGGGTGAGAGACCTCGGCCGGAAAGCCGGCGTCACCAGTATATGCCGTGGGCAGGAGGGTGCGTTGGATGGGAGGTGGGGCACGTGGACACCTAAGACGTGCTGCCTGCCCGGAGCAGGTGCGCTTAGTGCCTTCCCAGGGGTCCCAGAGAGCAGAGGATTTCCAATGCCTGCATCTTCCTCTCTGTGCCGGCGGGCATTCCCCACAGAGCCAGTCTCTCCTTAGAAGGAAATGTCAGGGAACTAACGTCCAGTGTAGCAGCCCTTCCCCAACAACTAGCAAGCAATGGTGCAGAGGACACAGACCACCTGCTGTCTCTAGCCACAAGGAAGGATTCCGAGGGGGGTGTTTTGCCTCATTGCCTGCAGCTTCCCAGCAGGCGGAAGCTCCAGGCTCACGTTGTACTACGCCCCGGTCTGCCTCTGGAGCACCCACCCCCAGTTTCTCCCCTTGTCCCGCTCTTGGGGCTGCTGCTCCTGCCCTGGGGTGTGGGGCAGCTGCTTCCTCTCACCTCTGCTCTGGTTGTAGCCCTGCTGCCCTGGGGACCCGAGACAATCTCTTCCAGATCCCAACAGATCACAGCCAGGTGGCTGTCGACGGACTCAGCACAGGGCAAGGGTTTTATCCAAGGAGAAGGGGGAATATAAGGTCATTTAAGAAGAACCGAGGGCCAGCATTGTACTGCAGTGGGTGGAGCCACTGCCTGAGATGTTGGCATCTTATATGGGTGCCAGTTCGAGTCCCAGCTGCTCCACTTCCTCTCCAGCTCTCTGCTATGGCCTGGGAAAGCAGCAGAAGATGGCCAAAGTCCTTGGGCCCCTGCACCCACGTGGGAGACCTGCAGGAAGCTCCTGGCTCCTGGCTTTGGTTTGGCCATTGCAGCTGTTTGGGGAGTGAACCAGTGGTTGGAAGATAGATCTCTCTCTCTCCCTTTCTTCCTTTCTCTCTCTGTAACTCTGCTTTTCAAATAAATAAAATAAACCACTTTTTGTAAACGGACAATCAGGTTGATGCTGAGGGTGGACCAATGTAGAGGTGAGGGATACTCCTTGGGTGGAAGTGAGAGGCCAGGCATTGGTTGGGGGACCTGACTTGGTGGCCTAGGAGGGTTCTGTGGTCCTTTGCGAGGCAGTGAAAGTGCTGTGAGCATAGGGTGTGCTCTAGAGGTGATCCCAAGCCATCCTGAGTAGCAGGTGAAGTTTGAGCTCCAAGGTCATTCTCAACTTTTAAGATTATAACCGTGGTGGTGGGGCTGGCATCTGCAATGCTGGCATCCCATATGGGCACTGGTTCAAGTCTTGGCCGATCTGGCTCCCTGTTAATGGCCTGGGAAAGCAGTAAAGGATGGCCCAAGAGCTTGGGCCCCTGCACCCACATGGGAGACCCGGATGAAGCTCCTGGCTCCTGGCTTTGGCCTGGCTCAGCCTTGACTGTTGTGGCCATTTGGGAAGTGACCAGTGGATGGAAGAGCTCTATCTATTGCTCCCTCTCTCTCTCTCTGGAACTCTGCCTTTCAAATAAATATATAAATATTAAAAAAACAACCCAATGGTTGTATAGAGGCGAAACCTACTTAGAATCACAGCATCAAAAGTAATCTTTAGTGGGGGCATGGATCTCCTTGAGGTCAGGCGAGTACAGATGCTGTCTGGGTAAAGGACAGCCAATGTGCCTCCCGTTCCCCACTGCTTCAGTATTTTTAATGGAGAAGGCTTGGGTCTCAAGTCAGTTCCAAGGAGACAGACCCTGAGCTGATGTAGGAGACTTGGCGGTGCATGTGTGTGCGTGATCTCAGAACGAACACTTGTGAGCCAGTGGAGCAATGGAGAAGCTGTGCTGAGGTGAACCATGGCAGAGCCTTCAGCTGCTCCCGTAACGAACTCGGAGCCAGATGGTCATGAGTGGAGCACAGCTCCACGAGCCCCCCGTGATGGCCACTGGGCGAGGGACGTCTTCACAGAGGAAGCGGCTTTGGCTGAGGCACGTAGCTGTGAGCTCTGGGCCGGCAGGTCAGGGTTGGAATCTGGGTAGTGGGTAACCGAGTGAAGCAGCGGTCACCCAGTGCACCTGTAGCCCAAGGGCCCTTGTGACTCCTGAGTGATGATCGACTTTCCATAGTAACGTAAAGAATGTGATACGTGACGATGCCCCTTGGGTTGGTAACAGAAGGAGGTGGGTGGCAATAGACTTGTCCCTTCTCACCACTCCCGTCATTGCCCATCTGGTTTCCTTTTCCTCTCCTCTCGTCTGCAGCCAGAGCTTGGCCACCCTCTCGTTCTTGCGTCCTTCTGGCTACTTCTCTGCTCCACTTGCATTCCCTTTCCTTTGTGTCTTTGTGTTGTTAGGGGCCATCGATGATCCAGGCTTCCCCTCTAAGTGCATTGGTGCTTACGTATCAGGAGTGAATGGGTCCCCAGAATGGATGGAAGGTTGCCACGGGGAGCAGAGGGGAGGACTGTCCCCCAGAGGGACGGGAAGGCAGGAGGACCATGGACTGCCCCTTGGTTGCTGGTACTCGATTGGGTGACAAAGGGCCATGGGCGGGGACTGCTTCCTTAGTGGCCACCCCAAGCCATAAGAGGCTGACCTGGACAGCCACGTGGGGATCCCAGGTTGAAGGACAAAGACAGTTTTCTCACGGAGAAGGAACTTGGAGACCATATGGTTAGGTGGTCAGCCAGCAACGGAGTTCAATAACGATAAACCACTAATCAAATATTTATGGTGCTTTTCATTATCTGTTACCCTGGGTCCGCTGTGTAGGATTAATTTCTCATGATATAGAACTCATGGGAAACCGGCCCTTGCATCCATTTGCACGTACCCTTGCATTCACAATTTATTTTTTTTGGACCTCATGGCTGTCAAAGTGAAGGATGAGTTTTGAATACCTCTAGGATTTGGAAATAAATTATGTCACTTTTTGCCCAAGGTCATCCAAAGCTATTTGTGTAGCCATTCTGCATTTATAATGCAGGAGCCAGGATGAAACTTTAAATTATCACCCATGCCTGCCAGGGAGAGTCGGAGAAATGAGCTTGTTGGTCAACGCCCATTTTTTATCGAGTGCTTCCGGCGTTCCGAGCCCTGGAGGATTGGGGTAACCCCGCCTGGTCCCTGCTCTCGAGGGGCTGGCATTGAGAGACTGGAAATGATGTCAGCATTTCAAGTGCAGCAGCCCGGAGCGCACTCGGGGAACGCAGTGGGGACTTCCGCTAGCCTTGGCCGCGAGCAGCCCTTCGTGGATGTGAAGATGTGATTTGCTGAGGACGTGGGACGAGGTCAGCTGGGGGCATGGCCAGCAGGGCTGGAGTGCAGAGGACTCGGATACATCAGGCAGGAACACAGTGGGCCACGAGGGGCTCTCGGGTTTGAGAGCGTCAAGAGGGATCCGACAGTGACAGTGACAGTGGCATGGGCTGGGTGTCAGGACCGCTCGAAGGCTGATGCATGCTTAGACCCAGAGGGTGGAGGTTGTCCCGGGCACCCAGCAACAGGCACCCTCGGCGGATGGTTGCAACCAGGGAGGGAGCTGGGGATAAACAAGTGACTTCACTCTGCCACCCAGCTTGCACTTTCTGGGCTCCTATGCCCTGGCCAGAGCGTGCATGGGCAGCTCGTTGAAGCACTCGGAACTGGTCGGTCTTACAGACCGGCGACGGCGGAGAGCACACAGAAAGGCTCCTCATGGAGAGGGGAGGGGGGGAGGAGGGAGCCAGGGAACCGGGCAGAGGGGGTTGAGCAGAGTGCAGGGACCCAGGAGAGTCCAGTTCAGGCCGGGGGGGGGGGGGTGGTGGTGGTGTACGTGCCTCTATGGGGCTGCGAAACGTTGGAGTTACAGCAGGGGTGGGGGTGGGGAGGAGGCAGCCTGAGTCCCCACGGGGCGTCTGCCATGCCCGTGGGCACGGTATGGAGTGCAGGAGCCTGGCTGCTGCAGGAGGGGGTTGGTCAGGGATGGGGGTGTCAGCAGCAGGTGTGCTGGGGGTCCCCAAGGGGCAGGTGCTCCCAGAAGAGGAGGCCTAGGGTGAATCCTAAGTAAGCCAGCGTCGCAGGACTGGGAAAGCTCAGTGAGAAGGAAGGGGAGGAACAACAGGAAAGCCAGCAGGGGGTGGGGTGGGGTGGGGAGCCGGTGAGGGCGGCTTGTACAGTGGGGGAGTGGAGCCCACCCCCGGGGGGGGGGTCCCATCTCCTCGGGGCCTTGGGGTAGGCAGGGCGTGGCAGGGGCAGAGAGAGGGCCCTGCTCCGGGGACGGGACGCTGCCGGGGTCCCTATGGACAGGGCTGCAGGAGGGGGTTCCTGCCACCACAGCCATTGTCTGCATTCTCACCCAGGTCAGGGGACAGAGTGGATCAGACCCTGGAGCTCGGCAGCCTGGGTGGTGGCTGGGCAACGGTATTGCAGCTAGCTCCCCCCCTCTCCCCTCCCTCTCCCCCTCCGTCCCTCTCCCTCCCCCTCCTCCCCCCCACTCAAGATTTTTATTTATTTATTTAAAAGGCAGAGTTACAGAGAGAGGGAGAGAGAGAGAGAGGTCTTTCATCCACTGATTCACTCCCCAAATGGCCGCAATGGCTGGAGCTGGGCTGATCCAAAGCCAGGAGCTTCTTCCAGGTCTCCCGCATGGGTGCAGGGGCTCAAGCACTTGGGTCACCCTCTGCTGCTTTCCCAGGCCATTGGCAGAGAGCTGGATTGGAAGTGGAGCAGCCAGGACAGGAACTGGTGCCCATATGGGATGCTGGCACCCACAGGAAGAGGCTTAACCTGCTATGCCACAGCGCTGGCCCCTCTCTTTTCTTTTCTTTTTTTGACAGGCAGAGTTAGAGAGAGAGAGAGACAGAGAGAAAGGTCTTCCTTCCGTTGGTTCACCCCCCAAATGCGCCAATCCAAAGCCAGGAGCCAGGGGCTTCTCCTGGTCTCCCATGGGGTGCAGGGCCCAAGGACCTGGGCCATCCTCCACTGCCTTCCCAGGCCACAGCAGAGAGCTGGCCTGGAAGAAGGGCAACTGGGACAGAATCCGGAGCCCCGACCGGGACTAGAACCAGGTGTGCCGGCTCCGCAGGCGGAGGATTAGCCTAGTGAGCCACGGGGCCAGCCCCTCCCTTTTCTTTTATAAAGTGAAGGGATGGTCAGGGCTAGAGGAGGTGGGGCGGCTCTTCCGGGGGGCAGGAAACAGGACTCCCCTTAGACACAGAGGGAGCCGTTCAGGCTGCTGGCCGTGAATTTGTGGTCACACAAAGTCCTTCCAATGGTGTCATTCTCTCCAACAGCAGGGGACAGTCCAATGGCGGAAATAAAGGAGGCGTTCCCCTCCCCCCCTTCTTTCTCTCTCTTGCTAACCTAGCAGAGCTGGAGGCCATTGCCTCCTCCAGGGACGGTGCAGCCCAGGGGTTACCGCTCAGAGAGGCAGAGACACTGGAGGACTTGGAGGCCTGGGGTAGTCCCTAGGGGCGTGGTGGGGGCCTCTCACATTCAGGCAGCTTCCGAGTCATCAGCATTGGTTTCTGCTGTTGTGGTTTCTTGGACGGCTTCCCCGCTCACTTGGGGTGGAGGAGGAGGAGGAGGAGGTGGCCTCCGGGCGCTCACGGCAGACGGAGTGACTTTGTCTCCTCTCACTGGCTTCTTGGCAAAGAGAGGAGCTGGCTCAGAGAACATCAAAGGCATCATTTGCATTTGGAAAGCAAAAGCCGGGATCACATCTGTATCCACCATATGTCAGATGCTCCGTAATTGTTTTTAAAAACATATGAGTTTTCAGCTGCACCACGCTTACCGGAGGCTCAGGGAAAGCTGCGCGGTTTAAGCCCAAGTTCCTTTCCCTCCCAGAAACCAGGGGCCCTGGCTTCACCTTCCATTTAGGGTCTTGGAAGACAAGCGCAGGTGTTCGGCTTTGTGACCCGACAGCCAAAGGCTTACCGAAGGGCTGCACTCAGTTGGGGAGTCTGCAGGCCCATGTGGGCCTTGGGAGGGTGGGCAGACCAACGCCACCGCATGCCCAGGGTGGCCGTGTCCCACCCCCCACCCCGACCTGTGCTTGTCACTTCCTGGGGCAAAGGAGGTTCCCAGGTGATCTGTTGGGTTATCTGGTGGCCTGCCCTAATCGCAGGGATCCTGGTAATGGGACGACAGGAGGTCAGAGGGCAATGGGTGGCGTGAGGATGGGTTGGGAAGCTGGCATGGTGGGGGAGGGGCTGCAGCCCAGCCAGTGCAGGTGCTCCTGGGAGGATGACCCGAGGAGAGACCAGGCAGCAGAGGCAGGCTTGCCCTGTCCCCCTCTGAAGCTGGGCTTGGGTTTCTGGCCTCCAGGACCCTAAGAAGATGAATCTGTGCTGTTCGAGGCCTTGGGATGTGCACCAATGTGTTACAGTATCAGTGTGAAGTAAGCACAGACGGGGGGCTTAGCCTTTGGTTTTGCCTTGCGTGTCCCAGAGCTGCTGCTCTGAGGAATGTGCGCTCCGGTTCTCCTGCACAAGGGAAGCCGTGCCGGCTCTGCGCTCCAGGGCTGTGCTGCACCCATCACACCCGTCTCTGCCTGTCGGCCAAATGCGTTACTGTCGTCGAGGCGCCCTCCTGGGCGGGCGGGGCCCCCGGGGCCTGGCCCCTGGAACCCAGCTCACTCCAGAACACAGCAGATACTCCGGCAAGACAGCCACTGGAGTTGCAAACAGAGACTCTCGTTTAAGAAAGTGGATTTTATTTATTTATTTATTTTGGGTCCAACCTTGCTCCGTACTGATATCTCTTCACATCACCCTTTGCCTGCAGACGTAGCTGCTAACGTCTACACATGTCTGTGTGACGTAAGGACATTCGCCCAAAATAAGCCAGCCTGCTCTTCAAAGCAAAACGTTTCAGGGCTTTGGGCTAGAGTTTTGTAAGGTTGGCACGGAACTTCCCCCTTATTTATGCTGAATTCTTTGATGTCAGTTTCTATGCTTTAGATCTTTTTTTTTTTAAATTTTTGTAATCTTTATCATTTTTATTTCCTCTTTTATTTAACGTAGGGAACACATTTCTTCTATGCAGTTTTAAGAGCACAGTGATACTTCCCAACCCACCCTCTAGCCTCCTCCTCTTATCACTTTCCTTTTAATTTTCACAATGATGAACTTTCAATTTATAATCAAGCTTGACTTTAACTTCACTAAATAAAGGATTCACCAAGTAATAAGTAGAAAAACCACCATTCCTCAAGAGTATACACACCGGCTATAAACAATAATGAAACCTCAAAATGTCAATTTCGCTCATATACACATGAATTGAAAGACAATATATACTGAGTGGATAAAGTTTGTAAAACACACAAGCACACAAGCCAGTAAAATGACAGAAACCCCACAAGGAGATGCATGGCATGCTACCATGTCAGGAGGGGCTGTGCGATTTTGCTGTGTCTTTGTAAGGTATTTGTAACGAGAGCCTGTTTGATGTTTTTCCTGCTTCATGAACAGTCGCTCACAACAGTACACGTTTATCTGTAATATACTTGTGATAGCAGCATTCTATGTTATAGATTATGTGTCTTCTGCTGTTTTCTTCGTTGGCTCTCTGTTGTACATTTAGGTTTTGTTCCAGAGTTTTATTCTTGCCTGTTTGAGTGCTTTGTAGTATTGTCTGTTCATGTGCTTTGCCCATTTCTTTTGTGGTGGGTTATTTGAAAGACAGGCTTGCAAACTTTTTCCTGTTTTTTGTATGTTAGGGTTATGAATATTTTTAACAGGTGTGGGCCATTGTTTGCAGATGGATTTGTTCCCTCTCCATGGGGAACTGAGTCTTAATGGTCTTCCCTTTTGGATGAGGGCATGTATTCCTCTCTGTGTTGGAGGTGGTGTTTGTAACCCTTAGCCACCCACTTAGTTTGTCCTGTTAACAATAATCTCTACCTTCTTAGCATATTTTTGACTCTAAATCTCCTTCTGACTAATTTGATAGGTTGATTATGTAATATTATCTTTAAGGAGCTCTAGGCTGAGTTAAAGATATATAGGGATAGGGGCCAGCACTGTTACGTAGCAGGTAAAGCTGCCGCCTGAAGCATTGGCATCCCATATGGGCACCGGTTCGAGTTCTGGCTGCTCCACCTCCTCTCCAGCTCTTTGCTGTGGCCTGGGAAAGCAGTGGAGGATGGCCCACGTCCTTGGGCCCCTGCATCCATGTGGGAGACCCAGAAGAAGCTCCTGGCTCCTGGCTCCTGGCTTTGGTTCAGTTCAACTCTGGCCATTGAGGCCATCTCTCTCTGCCTCTGCCTTTCAAATACATATTTAAAATACATATGTGTATATGTATATATACATATATGTGGACGTGTATATATATGGATAATGTTATGTGAATCTGTGGGTGCGTACATACTTACACTATGAGCTAGAGACCTAAAAAAAAGTAATTTGCATCTGAGGAAGGATATTTTTTTACCCCAGATGATACATGGCTTCCATTTCTCAGTTTGGTAATGTCTCCATTGTTAACAACCTGAACTGATAAATTCACTCACACAAAAACAGGTCCCTTTAATTGTATTAAATTTGAAGGAAAAGAAAAAGGCTTCTTTCAAACATGGCAGGAGAAAAGCTGGGGAACTCAGGGCTCCTGGATTTTCTTCAGCTCTTTCTCTGCTTCTGTCCCAAACAGTGGCACCAAAGCAATCCCAAGCGTTTGTGGGCTGCACTCCGAGATACTGGTAATGAACTCTACATAACAGGCACACGTTTCCCCCGGCTGTTTGCATTTAAAGTATACATTTTGCAGTAATTTTGATGACTTCATTTTGAAGTAGTTCTTAACAGACATTGTGGAAATGTCTCGTGTCATGAATTTATCCATAAACCAGCCTGTCAAAAACCCTGCACATTCACTGGGGAGACCGTGCCGCGGGTGTGTGGGTGTTTGCTCCGCCTATGTCATCCGCCATCTTGGACGATCATCATTCACTTCTCCCGGTCCTTGGAAGGCCTGGCTGGGAGCCACTGGGTGTTAGGACTGCAGGGAGAAAGGAGCCTGGCATCGCTTCCCCTCTGAGGCTCTGCAGCACCTCAAGTGCTATCGTCTTGCAATCGGGACAATAACTTGTGCTGGGGAAGCCATGGTGGTTCTTGTGGTCACAGGTCCAGGTCATTCATAAAAAGCATGAAAAACCACTGTCAGAATCTTGCACCAGCAGAGTAATGCATTTCTTAAGAAATTTATTTATTTATTTATTTATTTTTGGACAGGCAGAGTGGACAGTAGAGAGAAAGAGAGAAAGGTCTTCCTTCCGTTGGTTCACCCCCAGTGGCCGCTGTGGCCGGTGCATGGCGCTGATCCGAAGGCAGGATCCAGGTGCTTCTCCTGGTCTCCCATGTGGGTGCAGGGCCCAAGGACTTGGACCATCCTCCACTGCACTCCCGGGCCACAGCAGAGAGCTGGCCTGGAAGAGGAGCAACCGGGACAGAATCCGGCGCCCCGACCGGGACTGGAACCCGAGGTGCTGGTGCCGCAGGCAGAGGATTAGCCTAGTGAGCCGTGGCGCTGACCAAGAGTAATGCATTTCAACAGCCCCTAACAGGTCGCAACATTTATTCACTAAACAGGCCACTTGGTTGTGTCAGGAGGTCAGAGTGACCAGCAGTGAGGTGTGTGCTCTTCCATCAATGGGTGTTACCTGGTGGCTACAGCGAGTGCTGAAAGTTGTAGTAGCCTTATGATGGTTATGCCATGTAGTTCCTACCCCCCCATCGCCAAGAGATGAGGAAAATAAGCCTGAACTCTTGTCTTTCCAGTGTGGATGTTGGAATTGGGGATGGGTTTTCTTTCCATTTCTGATTCATGGCTCTTTGGTTTTGCTTGTTTGTGAAGTGTGTTTTCATGCTGTGGGTTAAACCAGCTCTCACTTTTCTCTAAAATATTTATTTATTTGAAAGGCAGAAATAAAAGGAGAGAGCATTTTCCATCTGCTGGACACAACAGCCTTGGCCAAAGCCAGGAGCTCCATCAGGGTCTCCCACGTGGGTGCAGGGGCCCAAGCACTTGGGCCGTCTTCCACTGCTTTCCCAGGTGCATTAGCAGGGAGCTGGATCGGAAGTGGAGCAGCCAGGACTTGAACTGGCGCCCACATGGAGCGCAGTGCCACAGGCGGAGGCTTTACCCTCCATATCACAGCGCTGGCCCAGCTCTCGCGCGTGTGGACCTGCGTCCCTGGAGATGAGGAAGTGCAGGTTCCAGTGTGGGGGCTGAGATGCTGTCTTCTTTCCCAGCATGCTGCTGGGCCGTGGGTCGCAATCTGAGCAGCACAGTGTTTCCAGCTGCAGCGTGGAGGGTGCCAAGGCCAACCGGAGGGAGCTTAGGGCATCTTCTCACAGCAGCTCTGTGCTGGACAGGCAGACGAGTGCAGCGCGTACAGGTGCAGGCTCTGAGTGCGAATCCTGCCTTTGCCATTGGGAATTGCATGTGGGACCAACCAGCCCTCAGGTCTGTGCAGCCAGTGACGGCCAAGGGTTTATTTAGTGCTCAGTTGAGTGTCAGCCTTTGTCTGCTCACCTGGGATCCTCAGTGGAGGTTGCCTTATCTGGGCCACGCCCTTTTCCTCATGTTTTTTTGGGAATCTGCAAGGACTGTTTTAACGTCCAGCTGTGAGTTTCAAATGTCATATCTACTCGTATGTCGTTGGCCGGAGCAAGTCCCACGGCCGTGCCTGAAGTCAGTGCAGTAGGGAAACAGACTCCTCCCACGTGCAGCAGGTGGAGAAGTAGCGCCCCCGTAGGGGAGAGGGTGCGGAGCTGGGACAAGAGCCTGCTTTTCCAATGGTCCAGCAGCTCTATGCTCCCGTTGTTTTCACAGGACAGTTTTGAGGACTGAATGAGCTAAACTGGATGGCACACAGGACCTGACTCATATGAAGGGGTTTCCTAAGAGTTATGGAAAATGTGCATTACAAAAAAATTATGCTTGCGTTTCAAAAAAATTTTTTTTACACCAAAACAATCCTGTTAATTTTTCAAAAAAAATTTTTTTTACACCAAAACAAGCCTGTTAATTTTTCAAAAAAAATTTTTTTTACACCAAAACAAGCCTGTTAATTCTGTTTCCAGGAGCTTTCTCCTTGCAGGAGGAGTGGGAGGAGTATCTGTAGTCACATGGCTGCTCTTGCTCTTCGGCCTCACTCTGCAGAGATGTCGCACCTGTGAGGTTGGGCAGATCCCTCTTTCTGCCGTCACAGCACACGGACCATAGTGAGGCCCCCATGCAGTCCGAAGGCCCAAGGGCATTTGAGAAACTGGATATTCACCTGCAGCTCTAGATGGCTGGGCTGCTACACAGCCATCACTCCCCTGCAGGCTTGCACGGTGGCTTCTTCCTCCTGCCCATCATCATTTCTGAGTTTTTGGCCTCCATGTCAGGTCCCTTGCTTTCTTTTGTCTGGTCTCTGAATTGTGCTTTGTCATTTGATTGTCTATTCCACAGAGGGTGCTGAGTACCCAGTGTGCCAGCTGTGGCCCCAGGAGCAGAGAAACGTGCGCAGGGCGGCTCCCGGGGAATTAAGGGTAGTGAGTGTCGGACAAACGCAAGGCCTCGTCCTCCGTGATCCAATGGCCAAGTGCAGGTGGAGGAGGGGGGTGCAAAGGCAGGAACTAGCAGGATATGTCTTGGAAGCTTGCACTTATTGGTGATCTCACGGGCTCACCCTCAGCTGTGGGCAGGGTATGAGGTTAAATATACTGGTTGTAGGGGTGGCTCGTGTTCAAGGACTTGGGGGGCACGGGAGGTTATAGAGCTGCGAGCCAGAGCATGGTAGTGAATGGGGCATAGATACCTGTGTTCAGGGGAGAGGCAAATGACACCTGGCCGTGCAGCTCTGGTGCCAGGGCCGGAGGAGCTGCAGATAGGCAAACAGTTCAGGGGAGGGCGGAGGTAACACAAGGAGCTGAGACAGGTGTTGTGTTGTCAAGGGGACATATAGAGACGTTGGAAAAAGGGGTTCAGATAGTCTACAAACCAGCTGCCCAGACCAGCCAGTTGAGGGTCCACGGCGTGGTGTGCTGGTGATGACTCGGTCGTGGTGTAGAAGAGGCAGAGTGTGGACCTGAGGAGGGAAGTCCAGTAACAAGACGGCTACCATGGCAGGTGGATATTTCTCCCCCAGTCTGACTCCTGCCATCCTCTCATTGTGGAGAAGAGCGTTGGAAAGCAAAGTCACTGTGTTCAATTTAACTGTGATTTAAACTGATGTTGCCTGAGTCCCCTGCGGCCCAGGAGACACCAGTGGGGTGGAAAAGCAGTCACTTCTATTGTTGCCTAATGAGAGGAACGATCTTCAAATCACACACGCCGCGTTCGCCTCTCTGTGCGGCAAGGGAAAAAATGAATTAATTATAAATAAGACGAATAAATAATTTAAATATATCACTTATTGCCTCTTTATTGCTCAGCACTTGAAAAATTATTTCAATTAGAAAGTTAAACTCGGTTTGATAGACGAGAAGAGTATGTAGCCCAAGATAAATGTAAATCTCTTTGTGATATAAAAATTTGATTTTGCAGTATGAGCTCTATTAAAAAGAAATTAATAATCTCCAGAAAAAAAGAGGTAGCACTGAGAAAGGTTGGCCTTTTCCCATAGAATATTGCTTAAAATAAAGAGGAAAATTGAATGAGCTTATTATAGAGATAATTTAAAAAGAATCAAAGCCATGGTATACTAATCACCAATCCCACAAACAACAAAATTAATAAGCATCTGCTTCTCTGGATTTCGTATTAAACTCGTGGGCTGGTGTGCTACTCACACTTCATCCGATTTTAATATTCTTCTGGCCCAAGGATATGCTTCATTCTCTGTGTGTGTTGCCCCCATAGATAAATGGCAGAGTAGAGCAGAGTAGAGCAATTTCTGTCTGCTGCACATGCAAAGAGGGGGATTCGTCTGGATGAAGCCACGCTGGATGTTATCCAAGACAAGAGTGTCCTGCAAAGTCCATTTGATTTCTGTGCTTCCGTGTTCCGGTGCAGAAGAGCCCTCGCTTCCCCACGCCTGGCTCCTGATACACAGCTGACAGATGATAGCCCAGCCTATTGCACATCCAGTCCAAGCCTTCTCTGTGTTTTCCCAGAATGCATGTTGACACTCTCATTTCTGAACACAATATATATGGAAATACGGTCCTAAGAGTTAATTAAGTTCAAGTACGACCATTAGGGTGGGGCCTATTCCAGGCCACCCCTGGTGTCCTGAGATGAGGACACAGACACACACAGCTTGGACCATGGAAGGACACAGGGAGATTTTGTCCATCTACCAGCAGACTCCTGGAACCAGGGATGGGACGCATCCCCACTGGGTCTGCATCCAGCGAGGCACCTGCAGGCCCGGCTTCGGGGCGCTGAGGTCAGGGCACTGAGGTCAGGATTAAGCCCACGTGAGGAGGGTCACGTTTGCTCATAGCTCTGATGCTCGTGTAGCCTGTTAGCGTTAGGATTAGAAATACTTTGACTATCCCAACTCCAGGAACTAGAATGGTATATTTTGAGATTTCATTCTTTTTGAAGACTTATTCTATTTATTTTAAAGGTGGAGTTACAGAGAGATGGAGGGAGAGACAGAGGCAGAGAGATCTTCCTCCACTGGTTCACCCCAGAAATGGAAGAAACAGGCGGGGCTGGTTCAGACCAAAGCCAGGAGCCGAGAATTCTTAGTCTCCCACTCGGATGGCAGGGAGTCAAGCACTTGGGCCGTCCTCTGCTGCTTCCCCAGGCTCATTAGCAGGCAGCCGAATCAGAAGCAGAGCAGCTGGGACTCAAGCCAGCTCCCATATGGGATCCTGGCATTGTAGGCGGCCCCAGGATTTCATTATTGATCACACAGATCACTATGATAGCTGGCATTGCTATGACAGCTTAGGAGGTTATTGTCAGAGTATCCTACACTACCTGGTTCCTTCCTTGTTGGGGCTTCCTGGAAGACATAAAAGCGTGGTCCTCCTTCCACCCACACGAGTAATCTACTTGCTTCCTCCACCAGTTGGTGCTGAGCGTATTTTTATGGCAAGGTTTTCCCCACCCCGTGAAGCATCGAGTGAGCCTTCCGGGTGGGATATTCACTCTCGACTTCTTACGCAGTCCTTAGAAACTGGAATTGATTTTGCTTTTATTTTTTGTGCTCTATCCTATGGAATCTCAAACCTCTTTGGTGCTTTATTGCACTCAAAGCACCATGCTTACACACACACACTCACACACGTGCAATCACACTCTCCAAGAGCCGACCAACCTTGATCGCCTGCTCAGCGATGCCATGCAACAAAGTGCTAGGACTACGGGCGTCCGGAGCCTCCACGGAAATCATTCACAACTCTGTCCCTCACAGAGTGCTGTACATTTCATGCACGTGGTCCGATGATGAAATCTGAAACCAATTCCCTTCCTGAGAGCAAAGCGGATTGTCAGGACAGCGTGGCATCCATCAAGGAAAAGATGAAGTGGACTTTAATCCGTGCTATGAGAAAGGATTGGTATGAGGAACTCAAGAAATGACGACACTTTCCTCTTGGAGGCCTTTATTTTTTTTAAAGATTTTTTTATTTATTTATTTGCCAGGTTGAGTTACAGTGATATATATATATATATATATATATATATATATATATGGGGGGGGGGTCTTCCATTTGCTGGTTCACTCGGCCAGAGCTGCGCCGATCCGAAGCCAGGAGCCAGGAGCTGCTTCCTGGTCTCCCATGTGGGTGCAGGGCCCAAGCACTCGGGCCGTCCTTCTTGGAGGTCTTTAGAACTGAACGGGTTGAGGCCCCTGTGAGCTTTGGGATGTTGCTTGTAAAGTTCTGATATGGCGAGGAATAGGAATTTTTTTCTTGTGCTGAGGCTGGCCTCTAGCTAAGAGGTACAAACAGGACCTACGGATGCTGAAGTGGCCAGGCCTCCCTCCCGGAGCTGCAGACAGCTGTGGCGCTGGGAACACGCACCTGACTTCAGAAGTGGAGCCGAGAAATCAGTCTTCCCTGCCTCAGGTGTGACATCTCGATTCCCCGGGCAGCTTGTCAGGACATAACGAAGCAGCTGCTGTGATTACAGAGCTTGGTCCCAGTTATTTACAAAGCCACACAGCCACTGGAGGGTTGCCTCGCAGCCAACACGCTTGTCTCGGGAGCAGGTGTGCGGCCTGACGTGTTGTCCAGTGTGGAGAGTTGTCCATGTCTGTCACTTTCTCACTAGAGCCAAAGGATTCAGATCCCAGTGGGTCCCTGAAACGGCTCGGGTCCCCATCGTCTCCTGCGTTGTCTTTGTCCTACTCTGTGCTGCTCCACATGCGTCTCTGGCCTCAACTCTGTCTTCTGGAAGTATCGCCAAGCTCGCCGGCTCCACCAGCATCCTTCCAACAGACCCGTGTGCATGCAGTATCCCCTAATTGTCCCAAAGGATAAGAGGAAGGACTCACAGTAAACTCTTCCGGTGGATTGTCAGTCGTGTTTTATAGTTGTCTCAAGCTTGGGTGCCAACCACGTGCCAGCAATGACATAAACATATTACTATTTGTCAGGGAGGAATTCTAGACTTAAATTCCCATTGCCAAATGGAAAAGGAATCTTTTAAAGGTTACTTCAAAAACTGTGATGCAGTATGAGAAAAGCAATTGCTAAGTTAATCTTTGTGATCAATTACTCTCAAGCCTTGTACTCATCTGGTTTAAATTAGAAGTTGAGTTGTGGCTTTTTCTTACATCAGGATGCAATCTTTACCATATGATTCCCACAGTGAAAGGATTCTGCTATTAAAACAACAAGAAAACCACCCTGGGGCCAGCGTTGTGGCACAGCAGGTTAAACTGGCTGCAACACAGGCAACCCATATGGGGGCCAGTTCATGGCTGCTCCACTTCCAATCCAGCTCCCTGCTAATGCACCTGAGAAAGCAACAGAAAGTGGCCCACGTAGTTGGACCCCTGCCACCTACAAGGGAGGCTTGGATGGAGCTCCAGGCTCCCGGCTTCGGCCTGGCTCAGCCCTGGCTGTTGCCACCATTTTGCATAAACCAGCAGGTGGAAGAGCTCGCTCTCTGTCTCTTATTCTAACTCTGCCTTTCAACTAAATAAATCTTTAAAACAACAGCAAGAACATCAACAACAGGAGCCAGTGTGGTGGCATCATGGGTAGAGCTACAGCCTGTGACACTGGCATCCCGTCCAGGTGCTGGTTCATGTTCGGGCTGGTCAGCATCGGATCCACCTGTCTGTAAAGACCTAGGAAGAGCGATGGAAGATGGCCTGAGTGCTTGGGCCCCTGCACCCACATGGGTGACCCAGATGAAGCTCCTGGCGCTGGTCTCAGCCAGGCCCAGTACTGGCTGTTGCAGCCATCTGGGACTTAACCAGCAGATGGAAGATCTGTCTCTCTCTCCTCTCTCTCTCTTTCTCTCTCCCTCTCTCTGTAGCTCTGACGTTCAAATAAATAAATCTTTCAATTAAAAAACCAACACAGATTATAACATGTGAAATTCATTAGGGAGTTAGACATAGCGTATGCCCAACTCTTGCAGCTTACAGGACATGGGGACTTGGGGAATGTTGTCACAAATGGCTATCTCTGTTGGGGCTGGTGTTCTGCTGTAGTGGGTAAAGATGCCGCCTGCAGCACTGGCATCCTGGATGGGAACTGGTTCAAGTCTCAGCTGTTCCACTTGTGATCCAGCTCCCTGCTAATGCACCTGGGAAAACAGAAGATGCCCAAGTGCTTGGGCCCCTGCACCCACGTGGGAGACACGGATGAAGCTCCTGACTTCAGCCTGGCCCATCCCTGGCTGTTATAACCGTTTGGGGGAGTACACCAATGGATGGAAGTTCTCTCTCTGTGTGTGTGTGTGTGTGTGTGACTCTGCTGTTCAAATATATAAATAAATATTTTTAAAAGTAGCGATGTCCAGAGGCCTTCTAAGATCATTAGAACTAGGATAGAGGAGTTAAAGAGCCAGTGATCACAAATCAAAAGCAAATGGAGGAAACAGACCTACACAGGGATGGCTGATGCAGGCCGGGGTTACGTCTCCGTTTCACCTGGGCTGGCCACACACGGCGTCTCATCTGGTCAAGCTGCAGGACCGGAAGGCCTTCTCTTCAGCAAGCAGTTACACTCCAACCCCAAGGAGAGCCACGTTTACGACACACAGGATGAGCCAGGACAGCCAGGGTCACGTCCCGACCGCCTGCACTTCCGTTGTGTTGTTCTCATATATTACGTGATGCACAGTGGTTAAATGTTCATTTTTATTCTGAACACAGAAATCCAGGTTTTGTAAAAATCCAGACCCCCACGTATTATACTTCCCGTGTGGATGGCAGGCGTTCATCTCAGAACTAAAGGCGTGTAGCTAATTGTGTGCACTTGGGGAACGCTAAGGCATTGGTGATTCAGGTGTTAATTTATGGAGGAGTTTCAGTCAGTAGAGGTCTTTGTAAATAAAAAATTTTTAACTATGGCAACTTTGACAACCTTTACTCCCTGTCGTAAGATGTGGTGACCATTCTTCTGTGGTTTCTTTTCCTTCTGTAGTTGTGTGGCTAATGACCTTATAAGTTGATTTCTGTAGTTAAAAAAAATAAGGGAGGGGGGCCAGCGTGGTGGCACAGTGGGTTAATGCCCTGGCCTGAGGCACTGGCATCCCATATGGGCGCCGGTTCAAGATCGGCTGCTCTGCTTCCTGCCCAGCTCTCTGCTATGGCCTGGGAAAGCAGCAGAAGATGGCCCAAGTCCTTGGGCCCCTGCACCCACGTGGGAGACCGGGAAGAAGCTCCTGGCTCCTAGCTTCGGATAGGCCCAGCTCTGGCCGTTGTGGCCATGTGGGGAGTGAACCATCAGATGGAAGACCTCCCTCTCTCTCTCTCTCTGCCTCTTCTCTCTTTGTGTAACTCTGACTTTCAAATAAATAAATAAATATTTTAAAAAAATAAGCAAGGAGTGGAGAAATTAACCTTATAGTCTGATCTTTTAGGTCTGACCTTGCATTATGATTCTGTAGTTGCTGGAATGTTGGATAAGAATACGTCAAGTATTTCATGGAGATGGGATGAGAAGTTTATTTTGGTGCAAAAATATTTTAAATTCCATGTATAGTCTCTTTCATAATGCATTTTCCGCGTACTCTTTGAAGATTCCTCCTACTTACAATGGCTGCCGTCGGGGCTGTGTTGGCGATGGGTCGAGCTGATAATGGTCGGCTTCAGGATTCTGAACATCGAGGCTCCATATCCCTCTGAGCTGCATCTCGGCACTAAGTCCCTGCTGGCAGTTGGCGCTCAGCTAGGCTGTGTGCAGTGGGTGAATGGACGTGAGGGGGTGTGAGTACGCCGTGGTGGGGGCACGAGGGTGAGCCACTGTTCAGGTGTTGATACCACATGACCGGGGGGTGTTGAGATTAAGAGGCGGTGAGGCTCTGGGTGAGAAGGGGGTGGGGGGGTGTGAGTCAGGAGCCTGACTGAGCGAGAGGAAGAGTCCCTTGTACCAGCTTGGACGCAGTAGGAGTGCACTGGGTGTGTCTGGACCAAGCTCGGGACAGTGTCCCAGTGGGCGTGACAGAGGCATGCCGCTGGAGGAGGGGGTGCTGTCGGGGTGTAACGGGAAGAAACCCTTCAGTTGTAGGGGCTGGAGTGCAGGCCACACAGCGAAGGCTGGCCTTGTCCTCGAAGGACGTTCTCTCCCTCTTTCCCCCTCCCCCTCCCCCTCCCCCTCCCTCCCCCCTCCCCCCTCTCCCTCTCCCTGTGTTGTGTGTATGTGTCCCTTTCTCTGTGACTCTGCTGTTCAAATATATAAATAAATATATTTATTTATCATTAAATGTTATTTTTATTTTATTAAATTAATAAATTTATTATTAAATTATTTATTATTCAATGATAAATATTTATTAGTAAATGTCCGACAATGGGTTGGGCGCATCGGGGCACATTTCAGTACTTTCCCAGCCAGTAGTTTGTGGATTAGTCCTCCGTGATCTTTGCAAAACAGAGAAAAAAAAAGTTGTTCCTGTTAGGAGAAGTGCATGATCAGGTATATTTAGAAAATTATGCTATGTTTCAAACCGAGCCCTTGGGCATGGGAGTCAGGTAGAGCTGAGCGCTAGTCCCAGTTGGGAAATCGTGGATTGTCAGTTTTTGGGAATTATGTGGCCTCTGAGCTTCAGGTTGAGAGACCAGTAGCACCTTTGTTTGGGGTGGTTTGATGGCGTGTTAACTATCCGTGTCTCTATCCACATTTGTAGCTATATCAGGATGTGGCCTACACTAAGTACGCCACACGTATCAGTTATTGCTGCCGTTAGTGATAGTACTTAGTGTTTCCTCTTGGGTATTTGAAACAAATGTTAAGAACTCAAAAGAACAGCAGGGTGAGGGGTTGGTGACTTGCTTTCCCTAGAGATTCCCCACACTATTTGACCAAAAAAAGAAAAAGAGTTTTATCTTTTTTCACTTAGGAACCACCTGCGGTGTTCGCTGGAGCACATTTTAGGAAAAGCATCCTAGAACATTGCTTCTCAAAATTTACTGAGCCTGAGGGTCTCCTGGGTGGCCTCGTTAAGCTGACGATTCTGAGTCCGCAGGTCTAGGCTGGGCCACCACCCTGCATGTCCCAGAAGCTCCTGGGTGGTGCTGGATGCTCCTTCCTGGTCCGGGCAGCTCACTGCAGGCAGCGAGGACTCGGAGCACAGAGTACGGTAACTCTGCCTGGCAGGTTTAGGTGAGTGGCTTGGGGAAGAAATCCTTGTGGCTCAGCGGTGGGGGCACAGCGCCCTCTCTGTGGTGACAACAGTAGGAAGGTGTGGAGAGGGAAGACAGCCCTGCCCTGTCACTCCACGTGAGCCTCTGGTGCTCTCGGCGTCCACCTCTCTGGGCTGGGAACGCGCCAGCAGGGAGACGCATTGGTTTCTGACCGTGGCAACCCCAGTGCCGGAGGCTTTTTTTGACAATGCGTGGGCAGAGCAATGCATGTTTGATCACTGACCGAATGAGTGAGCGAGCCGATGAATGAAAGGAGGCCTTCCAGTCTTTTGTCCTGGGACTGTCCTTAGGTGCCACACCCCAGGGGTGGGGGGGCCAGACTCTAGATCAGGCTGAGCATCCCTTATCCAAAATGCTTGTGGCCAGAAGTGTTTCAGATTTTGGATGTGTTTGGGTTTTGGAATATTTGCATATGCATAATGAGCTATGTGGGAGACGCTATCCAATTCCAACTATGAAATTCTTCTATGCTCTGTACACACCCTGTGCACGTAGGCTGGAGGCCATTTTCAGTGCACCTGCATTTTGCCTGTGACTCATCCCGTGGGGTCAGATGTGGACTGTTTCACCTGTGACGTCATTGGGATTTCATAACTGTGCATAGGCATTTCAGAGTTTGGGGCATTTCAGATCCTAATTTTCAAATTAGCCCAGTCTCTCACCCAAAGATATGTAAATGATTAGGATTTAGATGGCATATGAAAGCATTATTTACTTTATTTTATTTTTTAGAAGATTTATTTATTTATTTGAAAGAGTTATACAGAGAGAGGAGAGGAGAGGGAGGGTGGGAGAGACAGAGAGAGGTCTTCCATCTGCTGGTTCACTCCCCAACTGGCCGCAATGACTGGAGCTGCGCTGGTCTGAAGCTGGGAGCCAGGAGCTTCCTCTGGGTCTTCCCACACAGGTGCAGGGGCCCAAGGGCTTGGGCCATCTTCTACTGCTTTCCCAGGCCACAGCAGAGAGCTGGATCAGAAGTGGAGCAGCCGGGTCTCAAACCAGCACCCACATGGGATGCCGGCACTGCAGGCAGCAGCCTAACCCACTACGCCACAGTGCCAGCCCCTCCTTTTATTTTAAATGCAGAGATATAGAAAGAGGGGGAGAGACAGAAAAATCCATCTTCCATCTGCTGGTTCACTTCTCAAGCAGTCACAGTGGCCAGGACTGGACCAAGCAAAGCCAGGACCCAGGATCTCCATGCATGTCTCCCATATGGCTGGCAGGGACCCAAGTACGCAGGCCATGTTCTGGGGCCTTCCCAGGCACATTAGCAGGGAGCTGGATTGGAAGTGGAGAGGCCAGGGCTCTAACTGGCGCCTGCATGGGGTTCAGTGTCTCATGTAGTGGCCCTGAAAGCACCATTTCTATAGATCACTTGTCGACTACTTTCTCCCAGTTAATGAAAGTCTTTTTTTTTAAAGATTTTATTTATTTATTTACAGGTAGAGTTATAGACAGTGAGAGGGAGAGACAGAGAGAAAGGTCTTCCATCTGCTGGTTCACCCCCCAGGTGGCCGTAACGGCCGGAACTATGTCGATCCGAAGCCAGGAACCAGGAACCTCCTCCTGGTCTCTCATGGGGGTGCAGGGGCCCAAGCACTTGGGCCATCCTCCACCGCCTTCCTTTGCCACAGCAGAGAGCTGGACTGAAAGAGGAGCAGCCAGGACTAGAACTGGCGCCTATATGGGATGCCGGCGCTACAGGCGGAGGACTAACCTAGTGCGCCATGGCGCCGGCCCCAAAAGTCTTTACGAATGTTCTTAGAATATGCTGATCAGAGCGCTGGCCGCTGAGCCATCCTACCCTTTATTTCAGGTGCCTCCAGGAGCACCAGAAACACAGTGGGTCAGAAAGACATTTTTCCGTGAGAGTAACGGGGAAGGGGCCTGGGTGCTGGGTGCTGGGTGCTGGGTGGATTCAGCACCTTCTCTCTCAGCTTCTCAAGCCCTCTGCACGAGTGTCTTCTCATTGCTGCTCGTTGTTACCGCTCGTGGGGCCCACGGGCAGCCCGCGGAGAAGCCTGCGATGTGGTTTCCGGCAGACTTGCCCACTGCGGTGATGCAGGTTCCAAAAATAATTTGTTTGTGGCTACAAAGTGCTCTGCTCGAAGGTGGATTTATTTCCACTTCCATTGCGTCGGTCTCTGCTTCTGCAGGAACGTCAGGGCGGCGCCTGTTTTGTTGTTTGGAAGCGGTCCTTCCGTGCATTTAGACCTCGTGAACTCGCAGACTAAGGGTGCGTGTTAAGTGGGCATGAAAGGCAGAGAAGCGATAAAGGACGCCCTGACGTGCCTTGTCTAAGATGACTGCTGTCCGGCCCACGCATGCTGCTATGATGGAATACCGTAGAGTGAGGGGCAGGAGAGACTCCTCCCCCCCCCCCCCCCCCCAGTTCTGGAGGCTCCAAGCCAAGATGGGGGCACTGGGCGATTCGCCATCTTGGGCAGGGCCTGCTTCCCTGGTGATGGGCAGCTGTCTTCTCCCTGCGTCATGGCGTGACAGGGCAGTGGCCCGCCCCCTCTCTCTAGGGTCATTTTATGAGGATGTTGATCTCACTCCCAGGGCCTCCTCTCTTAAAGGCCCCACCTCCTAACACCATCACCTTAGGGGTTAGGAGTTCCACATAGGCATTCTGGGAGGATATTCGGTTCATAACAAGTGTGTCCACGCAAAGGGGTTTCTAGTCAATGTTGACTGATCTCTGGATATTTCTCCCAAGCATATATTGTGTGTTCTCCACTAACATGAGACATATATGGGTCATGTCCAAAAATCTCACCGCGTTTTTCTTTCCCTCCCCACATACTGCGTGTCTGTTGATTCTGTGCAGAAGCATATCTGACCTCTCCAATCTTTGAAAGGCATGGATGAGAAGACACAGGGAGAAGCCATTTTGTCGGTGCTTTGGGGTATGTGTCCAGGTAGAGGTCTTTGGAAAGTGACAGAGTTGGATGTGGGCATCCTGACAGCATGAGCCATTTGCTTGCAGTGAGTTAGTGCCCGTGGACGTGGGGAAGACATTTTAATGCAATTTTACCTGTGATATAGAACACTGAGAATCTCACAGGACGGGATATGCAGCCCACCGCCCCTGGTGTTCCAAGCAGTGATGCAAGGTTTGGTTGCTGAACTTCCTGTGTACCACGTGATCCCATGGACAGCTGCTTTGTCTCCCACTGTGGAAATGGCGCTTTCAGTTAAAGTCCTTTAAAAGAATGGTCAAGCCACCAACCCCCCTTGCATTTGCCTCAAACTGAAGTATCTTCCCCTCTACCCCTGCCTGCTGCAAAGCACCCGCCAAGGCCCTTAAAGCCGAGGGGACAGAGGCCTCTCAGGAGTTTGCTATTTCTCAGACACACACTCACACTCACCCACACACGACTCCCACAGCAGTGAAGAGCACACACAGCACCCCATTCCTCTCCACCCATTGCTGCACAAGGGCCTGGCTCAGCTCTGCCGTGGCAAATGGCCGTGTTGCTGCTTGCAGAAGTGCTCCTGTGGGTTGCTACTGCACTGCCCGTGTGTTGCTGACGGTCAAAGTCAGAAGGACAGCAGCTGCTCCTCAGTTGTGATAAACCAGGGCTGGATTCAGAGTGAACCACCTCCTGGGGTGCACCTGCTGTGGTGCGACCAGCCCTGTGATTTCTGGTCCCTGGTCTAGAATACAGTTCTTGAAATGGGCTTTCTCCAGAACCGTGTTCCTCCCTTCCCTCTGTGCTTCCTGGCTTCACCACACTCTCTGCGGGACCGAGGGCAGCACCAGTGCACACACCAGCATCCTCAGAGTGTGAGCTCCACGGTCGGAACCTCTCTGATGAGAGGGCAGTTCAAGTGGTCTGCAGGGTCTTAGTCCACCCGTACAGGATGGACTGGGTCCAAGGAAAGGTAAGTGCGCCGCTCGCCCGTTCCCCAGCCTCCTGATCCCTGATCTCATGTAAAACGCACCGTGCTAAACTGAGGGGGGGTCGTCCGCATGGCAGAGCAGCAACTCGTCACGTGAAACTTACTGATTTCATAAATGCCCATTTTACTCCAGCTTGTGCACAACAGGTGGCACTCCTAGAGGGCTTCAGCCATACGTCTGTCTCTTCGAATTTTGTGATCTGGCAGGGCCAGCAGGATAATCCATGTAAGAATGGAATAAGAGTCTGCACTGACTCAAATAGAGCAGAGGCTCCGGCAGGCCAAGGCCACTTACTGCTGCAGGATGAGAAAGTTCTTGGACTTGGACTTGGACAGGACAGAGGAGCACGTGTGTCAGGGGCAGGCAAATCGAGATGGACGCGGTGGCTTGGCCACTTCCATGACGGAAGGTGGTGCAGAGTGGCCACAGAGTGTAGCTAGGCCTTGGCTCCCGGCCTGGGGTACGGTGTTGTCCGTGCGCACGTGAAGAGCAGTGAACCGCGTCCCCACTGCTGGAGGGTGTGCAGTGCTGCCCGCCACCCACTTATCTGACGCACTGCTTCCCGCCCACGGAAAACTAAGCACAGGCTGAACTTGTTCAGAATGCGGGCAGTGCTACTGGCGACTTCCTTCACCACTGATGCTAATTCGAGAAGCCAATGTTGAACAACCTGTTTGGCTTTGTAGAACCTGACTGCATGTCTCACCTGAAATGCAGCCACAGAAATGTTGCAGTGTTAATGCCGTATCGAGTAGAGCTACAGAAACACTCCGTGTGCTCCACTGCTAGGGCTGCCCTGGCGAGGAACCGCAGACCGGGCACCGTCAGCAATGGAAACCCATTGCCCACAGTTCTAGAGGCTGCGCATCTGAGATCAGGGTTGTGTGTATCCTGAGGCCTGTGCCCTTGGCTTGCCCACAACTCTCTTTGTATAGTCCTCTGTGTGTGTCGAGACCTCATATCCCCTTTTTATAAATTTTATTTGAAATGCAGAGTTACAGAGAGAGGAGGGGAGACACACACACACACATACACAAACACACACACAAGGGAGAGGGAGAGGGAGAGACTGACCTCCTATCCACTGGTTCACTCCACAAATGACCACAATGGCCGGAGCAGAGCCAGTCAGAAGCCAGGAGCCAGGAGCTTCATCCAGGTCTCCCACATGAGTGCAGGGGCCTAAGGACTTGGGCCATGTTCCATTGCTTTCCCAGGCACATTGTAGGGAGCTGGATCCAAGTGGAGCAGCCGGGACACGAGTCGGCACCCACATGGAATGCTGGCATTGCAGGAGGAAACTTGGCCAGCTGTGCCGCTGTGCCGGCCCCACCTCCTCTTCTTACAAGGACACAGCCAGGCCAGGTTGGGTTAAGGCCCAGCCCATGACCTCACTTTACCTTCAGCACCTCTTCAAGGCCCTAACTCCAAATGCAGTCACATTCTCGCTCCCTGGGAATTAGGGCTTCACCGTGTGAATTTGGGAAGCACACAAGCCAGCCCATAATACTCTGTATGTTTCTACAGGCTTCTCATCCCTGAAACGTTAAGACAGGAACATAAATCATTGCCATGAAGAAGCCATTAGACTAATGGACTTTCAGTCTTATTGCCTTAGAGTGTGACTGTTTGTCATGGTCAGAGTCGTTATCTTAGAATAAAGTCTTCCCTCCAGAAGTCAGAGCCTGAACGTAGGTATCAGGGGCTCGCTCTCTAGGGTAGCATGGTCCCTTCTTTCTTGGGAGCATGGACACAATGCCTTTGTCTGTCCATTGCTGGTTCCTCCTTTGGTGGAACTGTTAAAGGAGAACAGGCCTGGTTTGCTCTTCCGATCAGAGCTCCTGCTTTGGTCTCCCATCTTCATCCTGCCGGGGACTTATCCATTTGGTCACAGTTAGCGTCCACCCGATCTCCTTATGGTTTCTCCTAGGAAGCTGATTCCCCTCCAAGAGCCTTTTGTGAATTTGCAGGTGAACTAATACCTTAGGAACTCAAGTCACACATCCGGCATTTTCTTCTATTTTTCTTCAAGTCAACTCTGCTCTTTAAGCTTCGTTCAAAGGGAAGAGAAGAATCCCACAATGCATCTCTTGTCTCAGCCCATGCGCTCACACCCAAAGATGGGAGCCAGTGTTTCATTTTTCCCCAAGCTAAAAGACCATCCTCCAAGCTCAGTCTTTTCCAGGGAGGGAAACCAAGCCCTGAATGAGTCTGGTGTCTTCCTATGAATCAGCTCCAGTAGTGGCAGAGGGAGGAAGCAACGCCGGTCCATCCTCAGGAGGCAGGCAGGCAGCAGCACATGGGGGAGCCTGACCATCCCCGCTTGGCTGTGTCCACCGTTTTATCACGTGACTGAGTTTGGTGAAAAATGGTGCATAAGACAACTTTCAGCTGAGGGCTCTGACCTCTGACCTCAGCAATGCAGGTGGGTGATGGGAGATGTGTGGATGCTCTCCAGGTGGACAGGGATGAGGGAGACAGCAGTGTGCAATTATCCAACAGATGGCCCAGCCTGGGCTGGAAGTGCATGGCAAATTATCTGTGATAAGAGCGTGCTTCTGTGGTTCCATGCACACACATAGGGATCACTGCTATAAGGACCAAGCACATTTTGTGGGGAGAAAACGTAGCGTGGTGGACCTCTGGCCAACACGTCTGGGTTCCAGTGCTCCTCCCTTGCTGAGGAGTGGGTGACTTTGGGTAAGCCTCTGCATTTCTCTGTGCCTTAGGTCTTCCACCTGCTAACTGGGGTTATTAGCTACACTGTTCTCTCAGGGGGCTGTCATAATGATTCAATGCGTAACTATGTAAGACACTTAGGATGGTGCCCTGCACATAGGCATAATGCCTTACCTTGATGCTCCGGACATTCCAGAACATTCTAGCACTTGTATGTGTAGCGTGTGTCAAGTCCCGTGAACAGGGATGGTTCCTCCTGGGTTGTGAGGACCACTTGAGACCTCAGTCCCTGCAGCCCACGGATCTTGGTCACCAGCCGGTCGAGCTGCATCTGTGTTCCAGACGGTGATGTCTTTGTGTCTTGCCTGGATCAACATGGCTGGGAAGGCTGAAGAAGCACTAAGAAGCACCTGGAGCTCAGTGCTAACTCAGTGTGAGTGCACGTGTGCCTGTGAAACGTAGCCCACACTCAGAGTGACCGCACGGAGATGAGAGCTGGGCGAGGTGACACAGGGAGCCTTGGTCTCTGTGCACGAGCGCCCTCCGCAGCACAGTCCAATGTACGAGGGCAGACACTAACAACAGGCAGCAGGTGATGGCGTGGTCCTCACAAAGAGGCTCCCCCCAAGGTCAGGAAATAGCTCCTGACCCCCACCCTCACCCCTGCCCTGCATAGTGGGGCCAGGGAAGGTGAGAGGGCAAAGCTTGTAGAAGCCTCAAGAAGCACCCCCACGCTGCCAATTAGGAGGGAAGCAGATTGATGGAGGCAGGGATACCAGATGTAGGAAATAACAGCACAGGCTCGGTCGAACTTGAATTTCAGACAAACAACAGGACACTTTCTCGTTATAAGCACCTCCCGTAGACTGCGTGGGACATTGTACTGACCCCCTGCGCTGCCAAAGCAAAGTCCCATAGACCGAGCGCCTTGCAAAACAGACATTTGTCTTCTCAAAGCCCAAGGTCTCTGTGTCAGGAGATTTAGGTTCCCCTAAGGCCTTGCAGGTGGCGCCGTCGCCCTGTGTGTGTGTCTGCATCTCCGTCTGTCTCCTCTTTATGGAAGAACAGCAGTCATGCTGGTTAGAACCCACCCACATGGCTCTTTTTTTTTTTCTTTTTCTTTTTTTTTTTTTTTTTGACAGGTGGAGTTAGACAGTGAGAGAGAGAGAGACAGAGAGAAACGTCTTCCTTCTGTTGGTTCACCCCCCAAATGGCCGCTATGGCCAGTGCGCTGCACTGATCTGAAGCCAGGAGCCAGATGCTTCTCCTGGTCTCCCATGTGGGTGCAGGGCCCAAGGACCTGGGCCACAGCAGAGAGCTGGACTGGAAGAGGAGCAACCGGGACAGAACCAGCGCCCCAACCGGGACTAGAACCCGGTGTGCCAGCACCGCAGGTGGAGGATTAGCCAAGTGAGCCAAGGCTCCAGCCCCCTTAATTACTTTTTTAAGGCCCTATCTCCACATATAGTTATACTGACCCGTGAATCTTGGGGTGGGGCAGCCCACACAGGCGGCATCATCCAGTCCGCCATGACGTCATCCAACAGTCTGGAGGGATGGAGGAGCAGCGCAGCGTCAAGTGTTGGTGAGCTTTTAAGGCTCACGAAAGCATCGGATGGTGTTAAACTGGGGATAAGGGGGAATGAGGGGAGGTAGGTAATCGGTAATTAGTAAATGCTGTTTGAAATCATTAGAAATAGTTGAATACCGTAAACATTTATGAATGTAGCCATTAAAAGGATGAAATCTTAATACAAAACTGCAATTATCAAAATGAAAATGCACAGAGCAAAACAACCATACTCCATGGGGAAAACAATGCTAATGGAAACCATGACTGATGTCGATTACTCATTATGTCTAATTACCTGAAATCGTGACCTCGGCAAAAGAACTCTGTGGAGAAGGTTCTGTTCAAATAGAGGTCAGGAGCAGTTAGGTCATTTCCATGCAGTAGGTGAAAGAGCTGACATCTAAACCCTAGTCTGTTGACGCTTTGAGAAGCAGTGACTTACAAAGCCCTTGTCTTTTTTCATACTATTTGTTGAACTCTTAACATAGAGTTAATCATGTGCATATAAAGTCAATTGAAAATAGATCTCTGGGGGCTGGCGTTGTGGTGCAGCAGGTTAAAACCCTAACCTGCAGCGCTGGCATCCCATGTGGGCGCTGGTTCGAGTCCTGGCTGCTCCTCTTCCGATCCAACTCTCTGCTGTGGCCTGGGAAAGCAGTAGAAGACGGCCCAAGCCCTTGGGCCCCTGCACCTGTGTGGGAGACCTGGAGGAAGCTCCTGGCTCCTGGCTTCAGATCAGCACAGCTTTGGCTGTTGCGGTCATTTGAGGAGTGAACCAGCGGATGGAAGACCTCTCTCTCTCTCTCTGTTCAACTCTACCTCTCTCCATAACTCTGACTCTCAAATAAATAAAATAATTCTTAAAAAAAAAAGAAAAGAAATCTCAGTAAAAATGAAAGTGGGAGGAAGAAGAGTGGCTGGAGTGTGGGGGTGGGGGGCCTGGTGGGAAGAATCCCCGTGTTCCTAAAGTTGTAATTATGAAGCATATGCAGTTGGTAACTGTGAAGAGAGAAAGAGAGAGAGAGAGAGAGGGAGACAGAGAAAGAAAGAGAGAGAGAAAGAAACCATAGTCTGATTCATTTGGGGGAAAGGCAGAAACACTTTGCAACGATAACAACAAAAGATTGTGACATGGGGATTAGCCTGGTTCCCACCAATTACTCTGCCTGTGCTCAGTGCAAAGCAAGTTAAACACCATAGAAAAGAAGTCCCAAAACATGTACATCCTCACATGTGTGCAGGGTTGTTATATGATAGTAGCAGCTCAGATCTGCGAGGGAATGACAGATCATCTGTGGAAGAGCCATTAATTATCCTGTAGGGAAAAATAAAACAAAAATTTACTTCTTGTCCTGAAGTGAATTGTAAAGGAAATACCTATATTTTAAAATGTGGACTAAAAATTACTAGAAAATGTTTTAATTAAAAAATAATCTTGTAATAGGGAAAGGTCTCCTTAAATATGGCCCAAAAAACTCAAGGACCATCTATAATTTATTTATTTTGTAAAGATTTACTTATTTATTATTTGAAAGGCAGAGTTACAGAGAGAAAGAAAAGTCTTCCATCTACTGGTTCACTCCCCAAATGGCTGCAACAGCTGGAGCTGCACTGATCCGAAGCCAAGAGCCAGGAGCTTCCTCTGGGTCTTCCAATGTGGGTGCAGGGTTCCAAGGACTTGATCCATCTTCAACTGCTTTCCCAGGCTGTAGCAGAGAGCTGGATGGGAAGTGGAGCAGCCGGGTCTCAAACCGGCGCCCATGTGAGATGCCGGCACGGCAGGTGCAGGCTTTACCTGCTATGCCATAGCTCTGGCCCCTCACCTATAATTTAATGATAGATCTTATAAAATCAAAATACATGAAGGATCTAAAAATATTATAATAATATATGATAAATACACCAAATAATGTTCTCCTCCGATAAAGAATATGTAAAACCAATAAGACAAAGATGAACAATCTCAGAGGAAGAGAGCCGAGCAGGCACAGGGCAGATCCTCAACGTGAACTCTGAATGTTCCCTACGTGCTAGAACGTGTGGTGCGCCCGGTGTCTCTCCTACAGCACTACATGGGAGGACAGCGCGGCCACGTCGCGTTTCACCCACATCGGGAAAGGTGAGAAGTTTGGTGCTGCGTTCACACTGACACGGGAATGGGATGGCAACATTGGTGGCAACGTGGATGGGCTCAGTCCTGTAGGATTCGAAACGGGAAGACCCAGCAGGTCGTCTGCTCAGCATCTCCTCTGTGTTCCCACACGAGGGAATTTTCTGCTAATGTTCATCGTGTAAAATACCACACCGCCATCAGAGTGAACGAGGGTGTCCCTGTGCCGTTATCAGAGTGAATGAGGGTGTCCCTGTGCCGTTATCAGAGTGAACGAGGGTGTCCCTGTGCCGTCAGAGTGAACGAGGGTGTCCCTGTGCCGTCATCAGAGTGAATGAGGGTGTCCCTGTGCCGTTATCAGAGTGAACGAGGGTGTCCCTGTGCCGTCAGAGTGAACGAGGGTGTCCCTGTGCCGTTATCAGAGTGAACGAGGGTGTCCCTGTGCCGTTATCAGAGTGAACGAGGGTGTCCCTGTGCCGTCAGAGTGAACGAGGGTGTCCCTGTGCCGTCATCAGAGTGAGAGGCTTCTGATTCCTGCACACCAGGGGTCCTGGGTGGCCTCTTCCTTCCCTGGGGCCTCGTGTGGAAAGCCCTGTGACCACTCACTTCGGGCTTGTGTCTCCAGGACCCCCAGAGCTTTCATGTGCGCATGGTTCATTTTTAAAAATCATGAGATCTCCCCACCAGCATCTTCATCCCCAGTGTGGAGGCAGTTAGCAGAGCCAGGCATTGTTGTTAGATGAGGTGGGTCCTTCAGGCGCCACGCTTTTAGCTTGAGAAATCTCGGCCATGATTAACCAGAACTTAAGTCCTTCGTGCGGTGACCGATTCCCCCCAGGATGTGGCCATGCTGACTTTGATTTGCTTTCTAGCTGTCATAACCATTTTCATAGATAATAGCCTATCCTTATAGATAACAGGCTATGTATACACATATGTATAAATATGGTTTGGGAACAGGTGAGGCCAAAATTATGAATGATCAATAAAACCCTGCAAGCCAAAGCTTCTCCTGCTCACGAGGCCACGGGTCCACTCCAAGCCTCACCGCGGAGCTCGGGTGGCAGCTCTCGGTGAACGAACGTGGGTTCAGACCTGGGTGTGGGGAGAGGGTAAGCTGGGAGCCCGATCTGGGTGTGCAGCCAGGTTCTGTGTGTCTTGGCTGGCTCTGACTCTGTTCCCTGGACAGTCCGGTGGAGACGATGCGACTGTCGCTACAGTGGAAAACATACCACGTAGAAAGTCCCACTGCGTGAATGAAGACGCCCCCACACGTTGGACGCGTCCATGGGTCATCTTTGCTTCTTCCCGTGGATACACAGGCGTCGGTGCGAGCCGTCGTCCTCTTGTTGGGAGAAACCCCAAGCTGCCTCGTTGCTGCTGCTCTCTCACCCTGCCCCGCTCCCTGCTCGCTGGGCCCTGGCCACACCGGCATTGTTCTCCTCCCAGACCACGCCCAGGTGGTTCTACTTCGGAACCTTTGTGCTACAAGGCCCTCCCTCCACATCACCTGCACCTGGCTGAGGTCCCTCGTGGCCGACACCCTCTGTAGTCTCCTCGCCTGGTTTACTTTGCCCCTCACGTCTTATTACCTGACATGACTGTTGAATTACTCTGTGCACCCTTGGTCCACCTCCCCTCTGCACCCAGGAAGACAAGACCTTCCTGCCTCACTGTGTTTGACATATGCGACGAGCATTTTAGCAGGAATATTGTATAAGTGTTGTAGCAACGGCCACAGAACGGACTTTGCGGAGGGAAGTTTGACAATGCATATTCAAAATTACCAACGTCGGCATCTGTTTGATCTGACTTTCTCTTCCTCGGCCATGACTGAGTTGTCTTCAATGCTGTTCTTCCCGGATGTCCATAGTCACGCACCGGGGCTTCTGTGGCCGCAGCCCGGGAGCCCGTCTTGTTCACTTTTCACGTGTCCACTCCCTCTGTTCACTTTTCCAGAACAGCTTTCGTCCCCCTTTTAGAGTATTCTTATCGAGTGACCGTGGTCACGCAGTGGAGGTCTGGCGTAGCAGGGAGCATGGTTTGCCGCCCTGTCTCTCCTGTGTGTCTTCCAGCGATGGCGTCATCCAAACCAAGTGTCCTCACTCACACCCGGGCGAGTCATCCTTGGAGCTCCTCCTCCTGTGTTGCTTTTTGACTTCTATCACTCTCTTGCTTTTATGCTGTCTCCTCTCTGTCGTCGAAGTCTTCCCTTTTTTTAAAAAAAAAAGTTTTTGCCCAATTTATTTAGGACTTGCATACCCTATATTCCACTAAGGATACTTTGAAATGTTGCCAACTACAGTTGAACTAGCAAAAACCTCCAGATAACAATAACCTAACCGTGTTCCCTCATGAAAGCAAAAGTGAGAACAAAGGAAACCCAGCAAGAGCAGAGCTTTGGGGTCCTTCGACGCCGACCACCCAGCCCAAGACCAACACGCGGTTCTTGCTCTGTGCACATCTTTGTTTTCTAGAACCCAGGTAATGGGTCTGACTTTACTGTTGCTTGTTCTCTACTGCTGGTCTTGATCTCCTTACGGTGTCGTAATTCTACTTACGCTTTCCCACTCGGATCCCAGGCCACCCTTTGGGACCAGACCACACTGTTTTTCTGGGACCATCTGCTTTAGGCTTGCTTTTCTTCCAGGTCTCTTTGTTGTAATCACTTCTTTTTTGTCATCTCTAGCTCTGCTTGTTTTTCCCTTCTAATGGAAGACCGCTGGCTGGGCGGACGGTCGGACGTCAGCTGTTTTCCCCTTATCCGGAGTTCCCCAGCATGCCGTGGCGTGGCTCACAGCTGTGTCTCTTCACGTTGGTACAGAAGCAATGCCTTGCACAGCAAGCATTCGGTCAGGCTGTGCTGTAGGTTTTGAATGTCGGCCTTGTCCCTGCTGGCGGTAGGTGGTAGGGTCCTCTCCTGACACGGAGTCATGGCTCCCAACCAGCCACTGTCTGTGATGGCCGCGTTCCACCCAGGTGCTGGTTCCTGTCCTGGCTGCTCCTGGAAGACTTCATCATGGGAGACCCAGATGAAGCTCCTGGCTCCTGGCTTCCGCCTGGCCCAGTGCTGGCCATTGCAGCCAGCAGGTGGGAGATCTCTCACTCTCTCTCTGTAACTCTGACTTTCAAAATAAATAAATCAGCCAACCAACCGAACTAGGATGGGATGGTCTATCAGGTTTTTTTTTTTTTTAGGATATTCAGGAGGTCTGAGTTGAACCTGTTGAGTGCTCATGACAAGATATTTCATTAAACTGAATCTCAGACTGGTGTGAGATGGAAGCCTTACGTCGTGGTTAGTGTGTCTTCCAGTGAAAACTTGTTTGTCTGTGTCTAACAGTGCTTCCCGTTGGCACACAGCCTCATGGTTTCTGACACGGTTTCTCATATTCAGACCAACGTCACCTTCATATCTTGATAGGATATCGTGTGGCTCATGTTAATGAATTAGAATAAGAGTGGCTCGCACCACTGTGTTGTGAAGGGTCCAGCGGGGGATGTGGTTGCTGGAAGTCTCAGCTCCACAGCCAGGCATCGAGGAGGGGAAGCCTCCGCTCCCCAGCTGGACCTCGGGGAGAACGGGAGTAGGGCAGCAGCTCGGGCTCCCAGGCTGTGTGTTGGCTCTCGGTGTGCGATCCCTGGGCCTTTTCTCTGTGCCTTCTCTTTGGCTTCACTCAGGCTGGTTCTGGGTGCACCAGGGTCTCCATGTGCACACTGGCATCTCCCCACGTGCGCTGGCATCTCTCCACGTGCGCCAGAACCTCCACGTGCGCCGGCATCTCTCCAGGCATGCCAGTGTCTCTCCACGCGCGCCGGCGTGTCTCCACGCGCGCCGGCGTCTCTCTGTGCATCTTCCACGGCACTTCCACTGTGAATTCTGCTTACTCTTCCCCTCTGGCGCGTGGATGTTCTTGAACTCTGTGTTTTCTACCAAAGAAAGCCAAGGACGGGTCTGACGGTGATGGGGTGACCTGCTGCTGTCCCCTGTGGTGTGGCGCCACCATGTGAGGTCGCTCTGTCAGCTCTCGCCTCGTGGCCCACACTGTCTCAGCTGTCACTTCCCTCTTGTTCCCCGTAGGAAGGGCTCAACCCAATTTCAGCTTCCCCTGGGACCCAGGGCTTCCTTCCTAGCGGAGGGTGCACCTGAACCCAGCTTCCCATAGATCCCCAAGGCTCCCCGATTCTGGGCATCTGGTCTCCCCAAACAGCTGCTGGCAACAGCTGGCATCTGACCTCCCACTGCCTGGTGCCCCAGTAGGCTGATCATTCTCTTGCTGACAAAAGAGCTTTCACACTTGCCCTATAACATGGGAGAGGAAAACAGGAGAGGAATCACCCCTGAAATTCACATTTGCACTGCCTGCCCGTCACAGTGCATGGACCCCAAATGCCTTTCTGTGGGGTCAGAGGAAGATGTAGGGACCTGGCCCAAACTCTCTTTTGGTAACCCTAGCTTGTAGGCGCTTTGCACCAGTGTCTTAGGTTGGCATAGAGGGTTGGGCAGTGTCTCCCACATGTTTATGATCACCCATCTGAGAATGTGACGTGATTTGGAGACAGGGTCTCTGCAGGAGAACCCTGAAGCAGTGTCGGGACCACACTTGGAGTCCTAGGTCAGTGAGTGAGGAGGGTCCTCCAGCAGGCGATGACCCTTGGCAGGTGTGAGATAGTTCTCCGTGACAGCCAGTGAGGTGGAGCTGCGATGATGGGTAGGCAGGGCCAGCGAACAGCAGGGCGTGCTCATTAAGACAGCCCAGACAGAGGTGCGCTGGGCGCCTACTGAGGGAGCCAGGGCAGCTCCCGATTCGGGCTGAGCCCTACCCAGAACCACAAATGGAGGAAGCGTGGGACAGCCGCAGGGCTGAACTGCCTGGTCCTGGGAGGAAGAAGAGGGGCGATAACCCCCGGCCGGCTCGTTCCATCGATCACCAGCAAAACATTTACAAAGAGAAACGAGGAGTTGGATTTGCGTTGACACCACGGGGCCGTTTTGTCAGCCCTTGCCCTGACGAAGCGTCAGTCTCCATCCAGCTGTGAGGTTCTCTGCATCTGGAGCAAAAGGGACAATTTCTCACGGCCCATGTCCCATTCACGTCGCCACATTTTACGGAATCATAATAAAACGTTCGCATAAAGACGACATCATAAACTCCAGTCTCCATCGTGTGCAACCTATGCATTTCCCTGGAAGTAAACCTGCATGCAGAATGAAGTTAACTGGCGACTCCGGCTTGGTTCCCGGTGTACCTTCTTGGAACGCCTTTCCGAATCAGAGCAGGGGTGGAGGCAACACAAGTCAGACACATTGCTTTCAGATTTTACCTAAAGTCACTGAGAATAAAAAACGCATCCTGCAAAGCCCCTCGTTACGTCTCCATATTTTCTGTCGCTTGTGCCTGATTTACTTAGCGATGCAGTGAGGATGGAAATGAACCAGGCACAGGGCGGGGGGTGGACGAAGTAGAGTGAGCACATTCCGTGCCTGCTTTTGGTCCTCGTAGCCCAGGACCCGGATGGGACCCAGGCTCATGCCAAGGTGCAGACAGATGCCCTGTTCATGGTGCCGGGGGGCAGCACACGCACGTCACACAGGTTCCCTGCGCTGGGAAGTCTCAAAGCCACAGTGTTCCTGAAGATGTCCTTCACCCCGATTCATTCCACAGACCACCTGACACCCCACGCAGCTCCTAAGTGCATTGTACTACAGCCCGAACATGAACCAGGGCCAGCCCAGAGCCTGCTCAACCCGAATGCTGGGGTGGGGGAAGGAGCTCCCCGACTCTGTGCCGACAAAGGGTCCTCCTTGAGAAGCCTCTGTCTCTGTGTCCCTCTGTACTCCCGGGCGGCTCTTCCTGCTGCCCCAAGCCCACACCTCCCTCCCCTGTCCCCGAGGGGCTCACCTGGCTCAGCAGGCTTCTTCCTACAGTTGGGCCCCCGGGAATGAACGCAGAAGCTCATAGTGAGGGCTTGGCTGAGAGGAGGGAGCAGGTTTGGTCATTGTTGAGAGCAGACACAGGGCTCTGGGGCGGGGTGGGCGGAGCCACCTCTCCTGGGGGGAGCACAGGAGGTGTGGCTTGGGTTTGGGTTCTCTCTGGGTGATGGCCACTCGCCTCCCTGCTCCAGCGCTCACAAGACTCACCTGTCCCTGGCCAACATCTTTTCTAGAAAACTCCCCTGTGGATATGCAAGCAAGGAAGAGTATTTTATGGTGGGGAGCAAGTAGTTTATCTAGAGGCAGAAGTGCCGCTCTTTGTTCTGGAATGTTCCCTCCAGCAGGCACTTGGCACCAGCAGTGCCCACTTACAGCCCTGGGGGGTGAGAGGCGGCTGGGCAAGGGCCTGGCTGAGCCCCTGAGGTTAGGTTAATCTGGGCAGAAAGCTCTTAACCACCCCGCCCTGACACACAGGAGGCCTCTCCCTCCGCGGTTAGCTTCAGTCTCCGCACCGAACTCCGCATCGGCATGGACCGCAGCTGCACTGCACTCGGGCCTCCATCTGCTTCCCAAAGGAGGAGGAGCCTGGTTTGCATCCGGCGGCTTTCCCTGTAACCACTGGCATTTGTTGCTAGCACCTCACTCTGGGGACCACGTTGCTTTTACCTTGAAGCCCTTCCTTGTCGGGCGGCCCTGGCTCTCACGTGCTTCCCGAGGTGCATGGTTTTCTACACTGGCCTAGGAGCGGCCGCCCCAGGGTGACCCCCGGACCTGGCTGGCACCTGGACATGGCGATTGTGTTGGATGAGAATAAACCCGGGATGCACCCCAGATGTTGGCCTCGCTGGTCTCGTCCTCACTGGCTGTGCTCTCTAGGGATTGCTGGGGACCATGGGAACCGTGGGGGGGGGGGGGTTGTGGCTTCCATTAGAGGAAGTGGGGGATGAGATAACGCGTGCAAACCAGAAACTGGTATGGAAATGCAGGACACGCGCTCCTGTGGTTCTGTTCTCAGATCGGTGTCCTGGAAGTCATGGGCAGGCGAGTGGGCACCGCTGGTGGCTCAGCCCCTGGAGTGCAGTCCGGGGTGCAGTGTGGCCTGGGGTGACCGTGCCTCACTTGGTGACATCACAGCCTGTGTTACGTCAAAGCCCAGGTCGTTTCTGAGGTTTGCTTTTCCCTGTTTGGATTGGTCAACATCAGAGTATTTTCCACTTAATCGTGATCTTCCTTATCTTTGATTATTTTTCTTTTTATCCCTGTCACCATGCCTCTGCCTGTGCAGGAAAAATAAACTGCTATATGCCTCTTAGTGAAATCCCACACACACACACGTATGTATATACATATAAGCACATACACACACATACATGCACACAGACACAAAGGCACACACATGTGTGTATGTGTACATGTGCACCCATGTATACACACTCACACATGGACACATACAGGCACACATGGATACGCACAGATACAGGCACATACACACTCACACACACACACTGACAGATACTGGGGCCCACGCACCGAGGGCCGTAATTGGCAGACACGGCCATGTCGAATCCTGACTGTCACAGGGGACACCACTGGCAGAACTGGCAGCTCATCCCGTCAATTAGCTGTGATGGCCTGGACCAAACACGAGCTGGGCTGGCGCTAATGGCAGTCCATCATGTGCACCTGTCACCCCGTGGGGAAGCTGTGGGGAGACGGCCGCCCCGTGCTGGCTGTGCTGACTGTTAGCCGGGCCGGTGTTCTCAAGCGTGGCTGACTCCCATCTCATTCTACCTCGCACTCTGGCTGCACACGCCTTCTCTCTCTGTCGCCCGAAAGGTCACCCTTCTTCTCAGGCTGGGAGAGGACGAAGGTGTGGGGAGTGCGGCCTCACCAGCACCTTCCCGAGGGCTCTGGGCCCGCAGCCCCCTCCCACTGGGCTCCTCCTGCGCCCGCGCTCTGTCCACTTCCTCCACGGGGCCTGTTCCGTGTGCCCCTTGCAGGCGGAGTAGCCGCTTGCAAAGGACGCTGCGGGAGGAAAGCGGCCACGTCACTTCCTGCTACAAACCCGGGGTCGCCTTCCGTCAGCTCAGGTGGTTTCACACTGCACCTGCAGGTTTGTAGCCATGCTGCTGGCCCAGCAGGGCGTGGGTGGCGTGAAATCCCTCCGTGGCCGCTGTGCCCTGGTCACGAAGCCCCCGTGTTCACTCTCAGTGCTACTGTGGGTCTTTCACCATCTTCCGTCACTGCCTGTCCCCTGCCGTCCGCTCTTCCGTCAGCAGTGTGCACATGGCTGCCTGATACCTGTGCAGGCCCCTAACAGGTGCATACGGACGGGAAGGTATTTTTATTCTTTGTGGGGAAGGGGGAGAGCGCCAAGACCTCTGCCACGTGGCCCTAACAGTTCGTTATTAGTAATAAGTCGCGGCTGCTCTGCTGGGGCTTTCGGCTGCAGGTCTAATCAGAGCCTCGGCTGCCCCCACCCATTGCGAGTTGTCGGAGCCGAGGAGGGGAGCGGCGGCCATTGGAATCCTTGTTAGAAATTTATGAAGTGCTAAAATGTTGTATTCCCAGAGGCTGGCTCGCCAGCTGTCAGCGGAGCGCGCGTGGGCCTGGCGCGCCGTGCGGTGCAGTGCGGGTGGCAGGGAGCCGTGGCAAGACGCGGGCTCTGGAGGTCAGCAGCCCCGGCACACGCCGTGCGATGAAGGGCCAGGCGCGTCTGTGGCTTGCGGGGGAACCTAAGACCACCGCCCTTGCTGCTTTCAGTAGCAGATGCCCGCGGTGCCCTGGGTGTGGAAATTAAAAGACACCTGTTCTGTGGGGGCGTCCAGCAGATGATTGGCCTGTTATTAGCAGAACTTCAGGAGACAACGCCTTTCCCCCATCTCACAAGGTTCCCAGGAGATGTCTCATCAGGGGGCCATAGCCCCAGGAAAGCCAGCAGCGACCCCCAAATCCACAGCCCCTCCGAGGCCTCTGACTTCTCTCCCGGGGGTCCCCCCAGGCCGACAGGTGCAGTTGTCCCTGGCACACCTTCAGCCCCAGCACTTGCTCTGGAGGATCCACGGCTCCCGTTCCAGGGACAAGGAGTCCATGGTGAGGGCTGGGCTGCAGGGAGAGAGGGAGAGGTGAGGGTGACGTAGACGGAGGAAGAGGAGGAGGGGGCGTGAGGAAGGAGGGAGAGGAATGCAGTGGAGGGAGAAGGGGGTAGCAAGGGCCAGGCTGCACCTCCCCGGTTGGCCTGCAGACTGGCTGTGTGGGCAGGAGGGGCCGGGCCAGAGGCAGCTCCTTTGCTGGTGCCCACAGTCTCACTGGGGCACCTGGAGGTGCAGACATACACACACACACACACACACACACACCGCCCATGCACTGCCCATGCATGTCACATGTACACACATGTGCATCACAATACAATATACATGCACATACATGCATTGCACTGCAATGTATGTACCACACACGTCACATGGGCGTGTATGTGCACCACAATGCACACAGCACATTACACACATCATGCACGTGTACACACATGAGCACGGACATGTGCACACATACTGAATGGCGGTGCACCGAGGACCCCTAGCAAGCAGAACTCACATGTGAAATCACGGTGGCCGCCTCACCCTGCCCTGCTCTGTGTCTTCGCCTCCACACGCAGGATAAGGACAGTGGCAGCAGTTAGGGAGTGAAGCCTGAAGCAGCTACCCGACCTGTTCGTCCACAATTCTACCGGAATATTCTTTTTATTTATTTATTTATTTTTTTGACAGGCTGAGTGTACAGTGAGAGAGAGACAGAGAGAAAGGTCTTCCTTTTGCCGTTGGTTCACCCTCCAATGGCCGCCGCTGTAGGCGCACCACGCTGATCCGATGGCAGGAGCCAGGTGCTTCTCCTGGTCTCCCATGGGGTGCAGGGCCCAAGCACTTGGGTCATCCTCCACTGCACTCCCTGGCCACAGCAGAGAGCTGGCCTGGAAGAGGAGTAACCGGGACAGGATCGGTGCCCCGACCGGGACTAGAACCCGGTGTGCCGGCGCCGCAAGGCGGAGGATTAGCCTAGTGAGCCACGGCGCCGGCCCGGAATATTCTTGTTTGCACAGAACTCCAGCAAACCAACCAACCGAGACCCTGCACCTCAGCGTCCCCAGGTACTCACTAAGTGGAGCAGCCCCCTGCATCAGTTCCCTAGGGCTGCAAAAAATGAGCTTGGGGGAGCAAACAGGGAAGTGCGTGCGACCCACAGCTTGGGGCCTGGAAGTCCTGGGTCCGGTGTCCCTGGGGTCAGCTGCCTGTGCCCCAGGCCCCCTCCTTGGCTGGCTGTTGCTGTCTTCATGTTCGCCCAGTGTCCTCCCCGTGGCCTGAGTCCTAACATAAGAGGAAAACACAGGAAGGGAATGGTGGTGGGGAGGAAGGAGAGACGGGGACAGAGGGAATGGAGAAGAAGGAAAGGGGGTGTGCTGTGCTGCTGGCTTTGAAGACGGAGCAAGGGGTCACGTGCCCAGGAACGCAGGTAGCCTCTTTGAGCTCAGAAAGCTAAGGAGACGGATCTTCCCCTCCATCCGCCCAGGAGCCCGCGGACGGGGTGCAGCCCGGGCCACCTGTTGTGGAGTTCTGACTCCAGGGCTGGAAGATAAACATCTGTGGAGCACTTGCTGTACCATCAGCGGACTGACCAAGGTGCAGCCCAGAGGGGCGTGCAGCAGCCTGGAGCCGCACGTGGGTTTAGCAAAGTGGCATCTTCACGAGGAAGCAAAGCCAAGAATCCTGGAGTCCACCCTTGGAAAACGCATGAATGCAGCCGGTGGCTTGACTCGGAGCCACTCCCTGGCCATGTCCAGGCCTCTTACCTACGTTCCATTGAGTTCAGACCAGAGCGGCTTTGTCCATAGGGAGTTACCTGTTGACAGGTGCATTGAAGCCGAAAGGGTAGAAATCGTGCAGTGAATCCTGGGAAGTGGTGAGGAGCTGGTACACAGGAATCTTGAGGTTTTGCTTGGGCACCTGTGAGCCCTGGGCAGGCACCTGCTGTGTGGTGACCATGAACAGTGTCACAACCATGCTCAACAGTGACCCAGCAGTCAGACCCCAACCACCTGACAAACATCTTTACCAGACAGCCTGGCCATTTTAACCTCCACAAGACCTTTGATGTATTATCATAGTGAAACACACCCCCCAGGAGGAGACGGACGATGCGGGTGAAACGCGATGGATGGTAGGGCCGTTATCCCAATGGTGCCTGTGCAGACAAGACTCACCCCAAGCACAGCACTCGGCTGGGAAAACCTCGTGTAAGAATCTACACCCGCCCTGGGCATGCAGCCCTCTCTCGGGCACACCTGCACCCACTCTTGGAAGGCAGCCTTGTGCCCTGCCACTAAGTCCTGTCTGGCCTGTCTTTCCTGTGTTTCCAGGGCCTTTGCCCCCCTCCCAGGCCCCTGAGTGCCGGCGATGGGGTCCCCAGCAGGGGTGTGGCTCCCACTGGCTCTCTGTCTCCCCCAGACAGCAGCCTCTCCCTGCTCACAGTGGTGATGTGCTAGGTTGTTCTCCTCCCTTTCCTGCTGCCCTCGCCTCCCTTCCCGCCTACGTTGCCTGAAATCACCTCCCAGTTACATGACCTTCACTCAGATCCTTGTCTCAGCATCGTCTCCTGGGGAACCCAGGGCTGGGCACGGCCTCATCCAAAGCCTTGCTCGTGCTGTGTGTGTTCCCGGGAAGTGTCTGCTCGCGGAGAGTGGATGTGACAGGAGGCTGTGGTCCTGGTGCTAGCCAGGGCCCTGTGTGTGCACAGACAGAAGCAGGGGTTGGGGAATTCAGGACTCAGAGCAGCAGGGCCGGCGATGCCTGGAGCGTGGGTCCAAGTGTGGGGATTGGGAGGTGTGGTGTGCAGACTGGGAACGGCCCCACCAACATCTGAGCTTGGGAGGAAGAGGAGCCTGGGGACAAGAAAGACCTTGGCACTGTTCCATTTCTGTTGCTGCCGCATTGATAGATTCCCTGCCCAGAGCACCTGAAGGCAGCCGGAACCTTTGCGCTACCCTCTTTGATTGGCACGTGGAAGTTCTGAAGTGTGGAGAGGTCAAGTAGCAAGCTCAAGGTCATCGTGACAGAGGCACGCTGCAGAACCCGGCGCTGTGCGTGGTGACTGCAGCCAGCTCCACGCCAAGTTCAGATGTTGTCTCCATTCATTCTTTCCTTGCTTTTTTCACCTCGATGCCCCCGAGTATCCTTGGGATGCATATTGCCTGTGTGTCCCGTTAGGCTGCTGTGTGGCACTGTTGCTACCATAGGGAGAGTTAAATAGGACATGAGGATGACCCCACTCATCGTAAGGTTATTTAAAAGCAATTACTGCCATCGTTGCAAGTTCTACCTCAGGCTACTCGGACAGTCATATGCACCTAAAAATCCACTTAGCCTGTAATTGGATTAGTCTATTTCTTGACCGGTGCAAACGGTTTGGGCACAGTGTAATGTAGGTCGAAAGACAAGTCTGTTTTGTTTGTTTACCCTTTGTATAAAAGTGCTCCTTCCTCTTTAAGAAGAGAATCCACATCCCTCCATTTTATAAATTTATATTTTGACTTTCTTATCTAAGACTTCACTTTTTTGGATCTATCATTCTTAGTATTTCTGTAGTTTTGATGATTTTTATGAGGGTTCTTCAAAGCGTCCGTGGAAAATGGAATTAAAAGAGCAGTTTCTGTTGGTGCAAAATTTTTTTGAAATATGTGCAGTTTTTTTTATAATGATTTCCACGGATTTTTGGAGTGCACTGGAATTTAGTGTCAGCACAACCAGACTCCGTGGGAGGAGGTCAATTTCTAGGACCCAGCAGACCCTGGGATACCTCCTGATGCACTGGACTGAATGAAACTTTGCAGAGACGCTCCACAGACATACACTGCTGGAAGAAAATCATGGGTTTGTCCCATGCAGGAGGAGCACAGAGAAGCAGGCGTCCAAGAGCCGTGGCCCCTGTTCTCGGAAGAGAGACGCGAAGGTTGTTCCCCTGAGGTGGCCCCCACCCGTCACCCGGCCACAGCAGAGAGCTGGATCAGAAGTGGAGCAGCCAGACTAGAACCGGTGCCCATATGGGATGCTGGCAGTGCAGGCGGTGGCTTTACCACAGCACCCCGATATTAATATTTTTTAAACAATTTATTTATTTACATGAAAGGCAGAACAACAAAAAGCGCGATGGAGAGGGAGAGAGAGCATGCTATCTTTCATTCTGTGGTTCACTTCCCAAATACCCCTGACAGCTGGGGTTGGGCCAGGCCAAAGCCAGGAACCCAGAACTCTTTCTGGGCCTCCCACACGGGTGGCAGGGACCTACGTTCTTGAGCCATGACCTTCTGCCTCCCATGGTGCACATTAGCAGGGACCAGCTGGGACCCAACCAGGGGCTCTAATGTGGGATAGGGATATTCCAAGCTGTGCTTTAACCTGCTGTGCCACAGCTCCACCCCTAAGGAGGCCAGGTAAGGTCCTCTTCCCCTGTTGGGGTGGCTTCCGCCCAGGGAAGGCCCTGCCTCCCTGAGCCACACAGCAGAGGGCCTAGCAGTGCTCAGTCGGGCAGAAGCAGAGCTGGCTTTGAGAAGGGAGAGGCCACAGGGGAAGGGAAGCAGCCGCTTGTGGGTCCTGCTCTCCTTTGTGGGCACAGACCCTCAGGGTGCCACGTGACACCTGTGCCCGGGAAGCGAGCCGTAGTTTTCTCATCACTCCTATGCCCAGATCACTGTCAGGCAGACAGAATGAGAGCCGGTCTTTGTCCTTGCCTCGGCTGTCCTGGGGGTGAGTGTGGCCATGGAGCCGGGCTGGGAGCTGCTAACATGGCCAGGAAAGCAGACCAGAGACGTCAGCTCTGAGACCAGGAGGCAGGGCCATTGTTGCTCTGTTGTTGGGTTTTACAGAGGGGGTGCACCTTACATGATTTTCCTGTCTTTTTATTTAAAAAGAACATTTTTAATGAGTTTTGTTCATTTGAAAGGCAGAGAGAGACAAAGAGAGGAAGATCTCTCTCTCTCTCTCTCTCTCTCTCTCTCTCTCTCTCTCTCTCCCATCTGCATGTTCACTCCCCAGATACCTTCAGCAGCCAGGGTCAGGCCAGGCAGAAGCCGGGAGCCCAGGGCTCAGTCCAGATCTCCCAAGGGTGGCAGGGCCGCCGGGACTTGGGCCATCATCCGCTGCCTCCCAGGCCGCAAGAAAGCTGGGCTCAGCTGCTGAGCGAGACTTGAACCCAGCTCTCTGATACAGGACGCAGATGTCCCACCTGGCATCTCGGTTGCTGAACCCCATGCCTGCCCCGTACGTTGTGTTCTAGAAAGATTCGTCTGGCGATTTTTGTTGAGAATAGAGCTAGCTGGGAGGGGCATGTGGAGCCAGGGGCCCAGACGGCGCTAATCAGAAGTGACAGGATGTGGGCAAGGGTGAGCACTGGGATTTTCTGGTGGGTGGGACAGAAAACCTGGTGCATCCAGACCTGCAGCCTGAGCACTTGGCTGGGCAGAGCTGTGTCCCTCCGGGTGGGAAAACAGAGGACGAGAGGGAAGACGGGGCCGCTGCTGGCCCTGGGCTCCATCTCCAACCCAGGCGCCTGTCCTGGCACAGCTGTGAGGCTGTTAGGATAAAAGGTCCGGGCTAGAAAGAGGAGTGCAGAAGCCGGCCTGGAGATGAGATTGGAGTCCCGCAGAATGGTGTGATCGCCAACGGAGCAGAGATCCGGATGGAAGGGACAGGAGAGCCCGAGGCTGCACGCTGGACCCTCCCAGCCTGAGAAGCCGGCGGTCGGAAGGAAGCAGCGGGGAGCTCCATCCCTGCCTCCCCGACCCCAGGGAACCCAGGCGTGGTGCCATATCTAGCCACATGCAGGCCACTGGGGACAGGTGCAGCAGGGGAACAAGACCTGCACAGAACGAGAGAGTGGGAGCTGCACGAGAAAGGGAGTATTGGAGGAGAGAGGTGACAAGAGACCAAAACAGCCTTTCAGATCCATAAATGCTACTAGGCGTGATCTAGCAGAGAAGGACGTTGGGGAAGGTGGAAGGGAGGAGGGGTTTGGTGTAGAATGATCCGGAGTAGGTAGGTAGGTAGGTAGATGGATGGATGGGTAGATAGATAGACAGACAGACAGACATGGGTAGATAGGTGATGGATGCTTGATACATATTGAGGGAAGGGTAGAGAGATGAGAGATAACTGTATCGATGGTAGGTAGGCAGGTAGATGGATATGAGTAGGTAGATATGGGTAGGTAGACAGAAAATAGATGACAGACAGATAGTAGATCAACTACAAGTGGTTCGTTTGAACAGATACCATACTGCGAACTAGACTCCTTGATGGGTGTGCTGCTGTGTAGCCTGCAGGCTCCACCCCTCACACGTGCAAGCAGGCACTGCACGGGCAGCAGAACTCTGTCTGCAGCGCCATTGTTCCACGGCCTGCCTGCCAGCATTTGGGATCGTCCGTCTCCCTAGTATTCTATTCCCTCCTTTGCTAATTGAGAATGTGGAAGTCCTACCTCCCTTGCAATTGCAAACCGCTTCTCCCGTTTGACGGACGCGGCTGAGCATCCTTGTACATGTGTGTGGACATCTCGTGCTCCTTGTACTGTGGAATGCCTGCTGCAGTCTTGACCCTGTTTGGCTGCTCTTTTACGCCAGGGAGTTTGTCATGGATTCTCTGTGCTAATACTTGGCAGTTTTATTGTTGCAGGACACACAAACATCCCCCACGTTGCGCCTTGTATTTCAGCCTTTTGCTCTTTTGCTTGATGCATAGGTGATCTTTAGATTAATTTCAGAATTTTATTAGTTTTTATGTCTTAAGTGATTTCCTATCACAAGATTAGAATGATACTTTCCTCTTGAAACTTCGGATTGTCCTTTCAAGTCCTGAGTTCGTCTGGAAGTGATGTTTGCGTGCTGAGAGGTGGGGTTGGGTTTCACGGACGTCCTCACGGGTGGTGATGAGCCTGACGCCATTTGTGGAGCAGCTCCTTCTCTTCCCATCACCAACGCCCCTGTCTCTCACACACCAGGCTGCCACCCCGTGCACATCCAATCACCCCCCTACACACACCTGCCCACCCTGTGCATGTCCTGTCACTACCCCCCACATCTGCCACCCCATGTACGTCCCATCACCCACCACACACACACACACACCTGCCACCCCATGAACGTCCCATCACCACCCCCACACCTGCCACCCATGAACGTCCCATCACCCCCCCCACATACATACACCTGCCACCCATGAATGTCCCATCACCACCCCCACACCTGCCACACATGAATGTCCCATCACCACCCCCACACCTGCCACCCATGAACGTCCCATCACCACCCCCACACCTGCCACCCATGAACGTCCCATCACCACCTCCCTCCCCCACCCCAGACAGACACACTGCACACCCCAGGTGATCTATCCCTGTCCCATCACCACACTGGTCATCCCGATGCCTTAGGCTTCTTAATAAAATATATGGTGAAATATCAAATTCCTCTGAAAGTCCTTTAAGCTTTCTGACGAGGCGTGGAAAGGCGGTGCTTAAGAAGGCGGGCCCTGGAGTCAGCACGCACAGTGTAGAGTTCTGACCCTCCCGATTCCCGCTTCCTGCCTCAGTTTCCCGCAGAAGTGAGATGACAGAAACACACTTCCTCATCACGGGAAGGAGGAGGAGCTCCTCTCTGTGAGGTCCCAAACGTGGCTGGGACGTGAGAATCCCCATGCGGGAGGAGGCGCCGTAGGAATTGTTATTTTCTGTTGGGCCTGCATTAGACCTGCTGATCAATAGATTGGATCTTGGGTGCTGTTGGCCTCAAAAGCAGAGTCTTGCGAGACGACGAGGCGAGCTCTTTAGATCAGGCCTTGTGGGAGAGCCCGAGCCTGCTGGGCCAGATCGAAACCCTGTACGTGAGGGTGCTTGAAGAGGTTTGTGGAAAATGGAGTTGAAAGATGAGTTTATGTTGATACCAAAAATCTGAAGACCTCACCGAGGTTGTCATGATCTGCATTTTCCATGAAATTTTGGGAGGATTCCCCCCACCCATGCCAGTGCGTAGCTATTTTTGTGTCTTGCAGATATTTTATTGTTTAAAACAGCAATTTTTTTCCATCTGAAATAATATTTTTTATAGAAATTGGATTTGTCCTTTCTACTCTCAGTACTTCCTCATTGCATCTTTAGGGGAGTGAGATTCAACAACGGTAGGGGGCTAACCTCTTGTATTATGTCAGAGCAGGGAATACGTACAGAAAAATATAGTTGGAGGAGAACATTCTCTCATTTTCTGGAAACTTCTAGAAGGCTGATTTGTTCCAGGCGACAGGTGCAGGTGGCGGCCCCAGGAGGGTTCAAGGCCGTGGTTGTGAGAAACGGCAGCACTGACACGGCAGAGACACGGCCTGCAGTTGGGGGTGCGGATCCCATTTCTTCTGGGCAGCACGGCAACGACTGAGAAGTCTGTCAGTGGCATTATCCACGTGAATCCCACGTGACTGCCACAGGAACTGGGTCCAGCGGCCTCACCCACACTCACGGGTGGCGTGGGCTGCGTCTCTGCAGACGTGGTTGCTGTGGTCACTCTGCTTTCAGAACACAGAACCATTCAAGGGGAACCTGCTACTCCGCGCCCCAGAGGGGTGGGTCCCACAGCCCAGGACCAATGCCTTGCTCAGTGATGGTGCGAGCCTGTGTGGTGGAAATTGCCTTTGGAAGGTTGTACTTTCAAGTCCACCAGACACGCGTTCTAACTCACCCGCTGCTTACCCACTGGGCGATGGGGGATGCTTAGCATTTTTTGTAATATTGTTTCCTTCTTTAAAATGGTAATGACTTTGAAGATGTTGAAAATGATGGTGGTAGGCCAGCGCCGTGGCTCACTAGGCTAATCCTCCACCTGCGGTGCCGGCACTCCGAGTTCTAGTCCCGGTCAGGGCGCCAGATTCTGTCTCGGTTGCTCCTCTTCCAGTCCAGCTCTCTGCTGTGGCCCAGGAGTGCAGTGGAGGATGGCCGAAGTCCTTGGGCCCTGTACCCGCATGGAAGACCAGGAGAAGCACCTGGCTCCTGGCTTCGAATCAGTGTGGTGCGCTGGCCGCAGCACACCAGCAACATGGCCATTAGGGAGTGAACCAATGGAAAAGGAAGACCTTTCTCTCTGTCTCTCTCTCTCTCACTATCCACTCTGCCTGTCAAAAAAAAAAAAAGTGGTGGCAATGATAATATTGATGATGAAGATGGTGATGATGGCGGTGATGATGATGGTGATGTGATGGTGATGATGATGGTGATAGTGGTGATGATGATGGTGATGATGGTGGTGATGATGATGGTGCCGGCATGCTGCATGGGCACTGGTTCCTGTCCTGTCTGCTCCACTTCCAATCCATCTCTCTTCTATGGCCTGGGAAAGCAGTGGAAGGTAGCCCTAGTGCTTGGGGCCCTGCACCCACATGGGAGACCTGGAAGAAGCTCTTGGCTTTGGTCTTGCTCAGTCCTGGCTGTTGTGGCCATCTGAGGAGTGAACCATCAGATGGACAACTTTCTCTCTCTCTCTCTTTGAAATAAATAAGTAAATAAATAAATAAATAAATCTTTAACAACAACAACAAAAAAAGTAGAGCTTTGGGATTCCAAACAGGGCTCTGACGACCCAGGATTAACCAGCTTGAGCCTCACGCCAACCCTTCCCAGTGGGCACTTCTGGTCTTGAGTGTTTCCGCTGGAAGCCAGAGCTGAAGGGAGGTGGATTGCGCTGCCCAGGCTGTCCTCGAATATCCTGGCATGTGGCAGTCTCCTGCTGGAGCACGCTGGGGACTGTGGGTGCTGTTCTTGCCCCTCCTCCACTCGGACTGGAGCTGACCTGTGTCACGGGGTCCTGAGCTCTTTTCCTGTCCCCTCCCCCAGCTACCGTGTCAGCAGGACAACCTCTGTCCCCTGCATGGTCCTCGGGGTTGTGTGGCTGAGATACCTTGGGTTGGCTGACCCTGACGTGGGAATGGCACCTGATGGAGATTTGCTGGTGTCATTCTCAACTTCAGATACGGGGACTAGGACCTTGGTAAATTACAGCAGACCTGTTCCAGGCTGGGCCGCTGATCTCAGAGCCTGCAGGCCACCATCCCTAGTCCGTCAAAGGCCTGGGCTTCACCCACGTGGATCTAGAACCTCTCCTGCATCTGCTTTGAACCAACTGAAATTGCCCATTCCTGAAACAGCAGTACCCAACGAGTGTGGAAAATGGTTGGGTTAGAGCAATTCACCCTCAATGTCAATGAGTCTTGCTCATTGCTCTGGTTGAGTTGTGTGCATTCTAAAGAGGAGCTTGTTAGCCTCAAGGGTGCTGATGTGTGGGCCACTTGCTGGGAAGGGGTCCCCCGCGGTCCTGGAAAGCTGGGGACAGATTCCTGAGCCCCTTCCCTCGGCTGCCCTTGGTTGGTCTGGAGGGATGGAACCCAGGTCTGTAGGTTTCTGGCCAAACCACCCATCCCCTCATCCTCAGCTGTGCCAGGCAGCTGCAGGCAGGCCGGCCACACCTGGGCTGGCCGGGTGCCACGCTAACTGTGGATAGTGAAAGCTCACGTCTCAAAGCTGGAAGAAGCCTCCTGTAGCTGATGGATTTCTTCGACCTCACAGGAGTTGTCAGTGGCATATATCTTAACTTCTGCATGGCGTAGGAGCTTTGTAGCAACTAGTCCCATGGTTGTCAGCTGTGGGGGTCTCCTGCCCACATATGGGCATCGCCAGGTGTGCCAGGTGTGGCACTAGGAGGGGTAGCTCTTGGTTGATGGCTGGCAGGAAATGGTGTCACCTGTCTTCCCCGAGGGACAATCCCACCCGTGACAAAGACTGAATGTTGAAGACCTTCGGTGCAAACTGAAGATGACCATGAAGGAAGCCCCGGGCCTCAGCTGCGTGGCAGCTGTAGGTTTTCTTGGCTGGAGGCAGAAATTCTGTGAGCTGTACGTGACCTTGGGCGGTTAAGGGCTGGCGTGTGCCCCTGTGAGTCTTTGCTGACGCTCTGAGCTCCAGGATGGCAGAACGTGCGTGGGCCTGGGCACAGGTCCCTTCAACACGGGCAGGGTGGCTCCAGGCCAGTAGGACTCGGGTCCTCAGGAGAACAGGAGACAAGGACCCAGACTCACCCAGGGGACGACCGTGTGAGGCACTGGGAGAAGACACTGCCTGCAGCCCAAGGAGCGAGGCCTGTGGAGGAAGCAGCCCTGCTGATAACTTGACCTTGGACTTCAGAGCGGGAAACCCTAGGATTTCTCTTGTTCAAGCCCCAGTCTGTGTCATCCTGTCCTTGTAGCAAACGAAGCCACTCCTCCCATCGACCAAGAGAAAAGAAGAGTTATCAGACGCACCCCTTCTTACATCAGGGTCTCTCCCCGCCCCTCAAGTGAGGAGCTGTCTCTGGGGCAGGCCTCAGGAGCACGATTCCCCCCCGGGGGGCTTCAGGATGCTGCTCCTATTTGCCTTGCTGGCCCCTGTCCAAGGTTGCCCGCCCCTTCCTGGCACCTTTGCCCATGGCTGAGATGGAGACAGGAGACGTGAGCCTGCCCTTCAGCCTCTGGTGCAAAGAAATGACATTGACAGGGGAGCTGGAGGAGACAGGACCTTCCCCAGCCCTGTGAAAGAACAGCTGTGTGTGCGGAGATGGCCTGCTCCCTCCAGGACGCGTGCTCGCCTTCCATTGTTTTTTTTAATATTTATTTATTTATTTGAAAGTCAGAATTACAGAGACAGGGAGAAACAGAGAGAGAGAAAGAGATCTTCCATCTGCTGGTTCACTTCCCCAGTGGCTGCAATGGCTGGGGCTGGCCAGGCCGAAGCCAGGAGCTTCTTCTGGGTCTCCCTTGTGGGTGCAGGGGCCCAAGTACTGGGGATATCTTCCACACTTTTGCAAGGCCATTAGCAGGGAGCTGGCACCCACGTGGGATGCTGGTGTCACAGGCACACTTACCTGCTGTGCCGCGGCTCGGCTCTAGCCCCTCTCCCCTTCTGCTCTGAGGTCAAAGCTGGGAAGTAGCTGCCCACGTGGAGGCCACACCCAAGGCTCCACAGGTCCCATCCCCTGGCTCCCTGCTGGGCTCCCTCTGTGTCTGGCCCCTGCTGATGACCGTGGGGTGAAATGATGCTACCCCTGGGCCTTGGCTGTCAAGCAGGTGCGCTTCCTGTGCTGTTGCTGTCCATCTCCTGGCTGTCAGCAGTACAGGGTGGCTTGTCAGACGTGGGGGACCTCCACCCTGTGCTAGCCCACTAAAGCAGATGCCAGGTGAGTCTGGTGGTGCTGTGGTTTGAGAAACGCTGGGCTGGGGGACAACGAGGAACCCCAAGAAGGCAGGGACCAAGGCTGAGTGCAGCGTGGAGGAGACACCCAGGAGCCAAGGGCACCGGCCGGAATCCTCTTCGTCCGATCCTGCCGCAATCTGTGAGCTTCCGACAGCCGAAACCAGGCAGTGTGGGCTTTGTTTGCTGCCATGGTGGGCACAACCCTGAGATGCAGAAGCCGCGGGCCCTTCCACCGCCCGAAAGCCCGAGATTACAATTAGCAGGTTAGTGAAGCGTGTTCAGTGCTGTGGCTACAGTGCCGATCGGGGTCTCCCCAGCGCCTGGTTCAAGCCTGCTCTGCTCCCTACTCCAGCCTTCTGATGGTGCCCGCCCTGGGAAGCAACGGCAAGGGCTCAAGTTCCACTCATGTGGGAGACCTGGGTGGAGTGCTGGGCCCCTGGCTTTGGCTTGGTCCATCCCTGGCCATTGTGAGAATTTACAGTTGAATCAGCAGATGGAAGATCTTTTTTTTCTGTCTGTCTCTGTGCATTTAAATAAAGTGAAACTGTTTGAAAAGAATAAAATTAGGAGTCATTTAATCAAATAAATAATAAAATAATAAAATGAAAATCAAATAATAAAATAAAAATAATGAAATAATAAAATTGTCTCTGGCGCGGCCCTTTCCAAACTTTTGCTGTCAGAGGAGAGAACACGAGTTGGAAGCAGGTGTATTTGCACGTTGACCTGCAGCCTGTGGTGCATTTTAATTTAACCACATTTCTTGGTGGCCTTTTGCAACACCCGATCGAGGAGCTGCTTGAAAGCACGAGACCAATCTGATCATTCTTCTGCTTTAAAATGATCTCAGGCAAACCTAATCAATCACTGCTGTTCAGAGAAAACAGGAAGGGGCTCAGAGCTGGTGCTGCTGTGGGCAGCCCCGCGTGGGGAAAGGCTTGTGATGTGGGTGAGAGACACGCCCCTATTAGCACGGGCCAGGGGGGTCCTTTGAGGCTCTGGCTGCCCTCGGGATGAGGCTTACCCCTCAGACTCCAACAGGAGACATGAGGGGCTACACCTTCCAGAAACCAGCACCTGCTGCAGCCCACAAGTGCGCCTCCCTGAGGCTGCTCAGGCACTGGCCCTGGGCTGGGTTCTGGAGGGCTGGCAGAGCATGGGTCACTGTTGCCGCCTACAAGGTACTGATTCCCCAGGGAGACATTCTTCCCGGACTGCGTGCAGGTGGGAGAACCTGTGAGCCTGTGAGCCTGATCTTAGGGATCACCAGCAGCCTGAGCACCCACGCCACTGCCCACCTCTTCTGAAAGGTGTCCCTGTGCTAGCTCCCGGCATGCACACGGTCACCCTGGGGATTCTGCTCTGCTGGGGGCTCCATTTGACAGGTGCAGAAAGAGAGGAACCCCGAACGTCGTTAACTTGTCCAGTTCGCACGGTTGAAGAGGCCTGGCACCAGGAGGCACCCTTGGCCGAGCTAGTCGGGACCAAGCTGCTCTTGGGCATCGCTGCCTGAGGCTCAGAAGAGGGGTCAGATGTTGTGTGTGGTTGAGGCCAGAGATGTGGACCGACGGGTACACAGACTCAGAGAAATAATCTCTTATTGTTAAACAACTTCTTTTAAAATATTATTGCACCAAAAATAAACCTCTCTCTCCATTTCTCACAAACCTTTTGAAGCACCCTAATATTATAATGGCTAGCACCATTTTCTTTATGATTGTTGCTATGTAGATGCTAATAAAACAGCACCATCCATTGAGTGCCCATTGTCCAGAGATGACACCACGGGGCTGAGTTCTACCAATGGCCAGCGATGTACCCAGCAGTACCCAAGTAGTAGAAGCTCCATAAAACCCTGAACTGAGGGGCTTGGAGGAGGGTCTGAAGGGAGGCGGGCCCCGAGACGGGCTGAGAGCTCTGGGCCGTCTCCCCTGTCTTGTACAACTCTCGTGTTGGACTGGTCCTGAGTTGTATCCTTGGTTACTGATAGTGAGTGAAACATTTTCTGCAGTTTTGGGAGCTGGTCTAGCAAATGAGTAAACCTGCAGGGAGTGATTGTGGGGCCCCCGATTTTGTAGCGAGCGGGACAGGGGTGTGGGCAGCCTGGACGTGCATCCCTGCATGTAGTGTCTGAACGGAAGGCGTCGCGGGAGACTAGAGCCCTTCCGCTGCGAAGCACGCGCCACTTCTGCCAGGGCTTATCAGAACTCCCGTGCGTCGTAGGACATGGTCGGTACCTGGCAGGTGCAGAATTGGTCGTGGTGAAGAAACTCCCTTGGATGTCACTAAGGTGAATGAAACAGCTCAAGAGCTGACAGATGTGGGTTTGACTGGTGATTCCACCTCGCTCCAGCCATGGGGTCTCCCTGGCTCTGGGGCCCTAGCTAACATCTAGTCACCTCTGTTTCCTTTTTTCTGTTGTTTATTTTCTCCATCTACTTGAGTGATGGAGAGAAAGAAAGCCAGAGTAATCTTCATCTGCTGGTTCACTTCCCAAACGCTGGTAATAGCTGGAGCCAGGGGCCCAGAACTCCATCTGGGTCCCCACGTGGTGGCTGGGGCCCAAGTGCTTGAGCCATCGTCTGCTGCCTCCCAGGGTGAACTAGCAGGGAGCTGGATCTGACGCGGGGCAGCCAGGACTCAAAGTGGCACTCTAGACCCAAGCTCCAAGGCCCACCCCTCTCATTCCTAGAATGGGACCAGTAAGGACCCGGTAAGATTGACGTCACTGTTGTTTGAGGGCTCAAAGGTGCAATGTCATTTAATGTTTCTTAGCTCACTGAGGGATGCAGCCGGTTAGATTGCATGCAAATGGTAAACGCAAGCCAAAAGATAGGATCCTAGTGTGGCAGTGCTGGTGGAAGGCGAAGGTCTTTTTTCAGCATCTTGATCCTTGCTACTGAGCTGCCGTCTGAAGTGAACACAAGTCCTGTTAGTGATCGGAGTTTCTTTAGTCACTGTAAGTTCTGTGTTCCTTCACTCCCTGTACGTCCTCCTCCTGGGTTGTCTGTTGGCTCATGTATCCCTTGAACTGAGTTGAATTTGATAAACAAGCCGAGTATCTACTTTGTGTCAGTGTTGCTCTAGGTGTTAGAAAGGCGAGATGAATGGGGTCCAGTTCTTACTGATGGGGACGTTCAATCACTTAGAGGAGAAAGACAAGCCAAGCACATGAGTCGCTGTAATTCGGTGTGGGACGGGCACTCACGTGTGCTCCAAGAGGGGAGTGAGTTCCTTTGCCATTCATCTCTGGGTGGCTTAGGACTTTTAAAAATTGATTCGTGAAAGGTTGACTTGTTTAAATTTCAAATCAGAGCGCACGTCTCCTTACTGTCGCAGGTGTGGCTGAAGGTGGCCGGTACTGTAGATTCTCCTACATTGTCCAGTGCCATCCTTTTCAGTGGCTTGTTAAAATTTTCAACAAAAATTAGCAAGGCCATTTGGAACCCAAGAAGGTGGAGCTGACGAACCAGAGAGAGGGGAGAGATGGCATAGACTTGGGCATTTCAGAAACTGTAGAAAATGGAATGCAAAGACCAAGTTTACTATGGCATAAACGTTTTTGAAATCTGTGCATACAGGGGGTCTCCCAACAGTTTATGGAAAATCCCTTTTATGAAAAAACTGTGCATGGATTGCCCACATTTTTTTGCACTGCCAAAATCAACTCATCTTTTAATTGCATTGTTTTCTGTGAACTTTTGCATTCCTTGTATTCATAACCAGGAAACCACACACAGATACACACACACAGACACACACAGACACACATACAGACACACATACAGACATACACACACAGACACACACACATAGACACAGACACACACACAGACACACACATATAGACACACATACAGACACACACATAGACACAGACACACACAGACACACAGAAACACAGAAACACAGACACACACACATACAGACACACATACAGACACACACACACATAGACACAGACACACAGAAACACAGAAACGAAACACAGACACAGACACACACATACAGACACACACATAGACACACACGGACACACACAAACACAGACACACACCAACACACAGACACACACACATAGACACACACACAGACACACATACACCAACACACAGACACAGACACACACACACATAGACACAGACACACAGACACACACATACAGACACACACAGACATACACATAGACACACAGACACACACACAGACACACACACACACACGCCCCGTGGTTTGCCCTCGCACATGCTGTTCACAGGGCGATCATGGGTGAACCAGCCAGCCCTTCTGCGGCCTCTCCCCAGCTCTCAGCAGAGGTTTTCCAGAACAGGTTGCCCAGCCGTGCTCTGCGGGCCCTGACAACGCATCTGGGTTCAGCCACGGAGGCAGACGCAGGCCCACCTCCTGCAGCGGCTCCCGTACCTGGAGTGCGCGGAACCCCAGGCCCAGGCTGAGCTGAGCCCCTGGAGCACCTGCTGGGTCTGCAGGCAGGGCCTTGCCACGCGGCGCAGAGCAGGGGCACACGCCCCGCAGTCAGGCGGGCACCCGCAAGGGGGAGAGGGTAGAGGGCGGCTGCCACTTCCTTCCCCCAAACGCCCCTCCAGTAAGTGGCTCACGGGGAAGCAAGAAGAAAGGTCCACAACCTTGGGCTTTATAGCCGATGCAGGGCTGTTTTCTCGTCAAGATTTATTTAGTTATTTGAAAGGCAGAGCTATAGAGTGGAGAGGGATCTTCCCTCTGCTAGTTCACTTCCCAATTGGTCACACATCCAGAGCTGGGCCAGGCCAGGCCACAGCCAGGAGCTCCATCTGGGTCTCCCACATGGGTGGCAGGGACCCCGGCACATGGGCCATCTGCCGCTGCTTTTGCAGGTGCGTTAGCAGGCAGCTGGATCAGAAGCAGAGCAGCCGGAACTCAAACCTGTTCCCAAATGCGATACCAGCATTGCAGGCAGTGGCTTTATTTTCTGGGCCACGAAGCTGGCCCCACCAATGCAAGGTGTCTTAACTGTGGCATGTGGCCACTTTGGGCTGGGTGGCTACTTCCAGGAGGGGCTGTCCTGTGCCCTTTACCATGTCTGATGTCATCTCTGACCTCTGCTTGTTGAACACCTGGATGCCCCCAGAGCCCGAGGCTGATAAGGAACCATTCTGAAGACCTTTCCCAGGGTTCTCTGGGGGACAAAATCGCCAGTGGAGAACCCATCTCCAAGGTGTGGTCTCTGCAAAGAAAGAAAAAATGCATAGGAGGGACGTGAACTGCAGGCAGCTTGCTCCTCCAAGGCACTCCGAGATCCCAGCAGTGAGAACCCAGCCCCGCCGCACTCCGAGATCCCAGCAGTGAGAACCCAGCCCGGCCGCTGCCCTTCCTAGCCTCCGTCTCTCCCCGCTCCCTCCCTGTGCGTGCTGCACCTGCGGACTGAAAACGAGGGCAGCAGCCACCTGGCCCTGTGTGGCCACCTCCCAGGGCCGGGTGCAGTTTTCATGTCCCTGGGCCTCTTGAGTCCATGGCAGGGCGCTGTTAACTGCAGAGCGAGTTTCTCAGGTCTTGGAAGAAGTGGGTGTGTTTCCTGTCTTTATCGGTGGCCGTCAGTGTGCACCCCTCAAGTCCTGGTGTGTGCTGGCCTGGCCCGTGATGCCCATGGGGCTCACCCAGCCCCACAGGCAGAGGCTGCTGCTGGGGAGAGAGGGCAGCAAGTGGCCCTGTGTCCTTGGTGCTGGCCCCAAGCCCGAGCCCGGCTGCCGTTCAGCTGTGACGCAGCCACAGACACTGTCTTCTCCATGCTTCCAGTCCCCTCGAAAAGTGGATTTGTTTCTGTCATTCTTATGTCTTTATCATGGACTCAAGTTATAATCTTCCAGTTTGATACACATAGCCAACTGAGAATAGGAGAAAAGACATAACATGTAATTAATTATGGGGCCCAGGCAGGCAAGGTGCCTCGGAGGGGGTGAGGTCATGGGGTCCCCGCGAGTGCCCTGGAGGGGTGTGGTCCTGCTGCTCCTGGCAGCCTCCCCAGAGTCCTCCGCCACACTCGGTCCTCCACCTCGGTCGTCTCTGCTCCTTCCGCCATGTTTGTTTCCCTCCAGTGTGGACTGAAAGTTGTAAACTGCCCCCACCCCCACCCCCAAAGTCACGTTGAAGTCCTCGCTGCCGGTCCCTCATCACTGACGGTATGTAGATGTCAGCACTTTGCATGTGTGATCTGGTGAGAACGAGGCCGGTAGGTGGGTCCTAATCCAAGGGATTGGGATGTAGACGTGTACAGACGGATGGCCACGCGAGGACACGTGGAGGAGACAAGCAGCCGCCCCCTGCAGGCTGAGAAGAGCAGCCTCGGGAGGAACCAACCTCCCAACACCTTGAACTTGGACTTCAGCCTCTAGGACCCGGGTCAGGAGGTGCCTCTTGCTTGATGCACCCGGTCCGTGGTATTTGGTCACATAACTCCGTAAACTGGCAGAATGTCCGCCCGCCCCCGGGAGCTGGGGCGTCTCAGTGCTCTGCCCCAGCCTTCTCGTCTGTGGGAGGGGACAGAGCACCTGCCTGGCAGGGAGGAGGAGGCTTGCGTGAGATGACACAGCACCTGCCACGGCGGCAGTGACCTCTTGCTAATGCTGCCCTCGCCATTCTTAGTTTACCTGTGTTGAAGCCACTCATAAAAATATGAACAGGCAAGGCTAAAGCAGTCCAACTCTGTCAGTGCAGAGACTGTGTATGCTCGGCTCGGGCTCACTGCTAAATACGTCCTAGGAAGGTTCCTACGTCACGGTGCAGGTTTCCGAACCTTACTCACCGAAGCTTCCAGTTGTTGCTTCCGTCACAGTTCCAATTTACTGGCTCGTATTTTACAGACGTGATTCAAACTTATTCCCTCACATTTTAAGTGGGTATGGTTAGTTCAAACATGCAAGCATTTTTAAAAAGATTTATTTATTATTTGAAAGTCGGAGTTACACAGAGAAAGAGAGAGAGAGGTCGTCCATCTGCTGGTTCACTCCCCAGATGGCCATAACGGTCAGAGCTGTGCTGATCCGAAGCCAGGATCCAGGAGCTTCTTCCAGGCCTCCCACAAGGGTGGAGGGGCCCAAGCACTTGGGCCATCTTCTACTGCTTTCCCAGGCCACAGCAGAGAGCTGGACCAGAAGAGGAGCAGCCGGGACTCGAACCAGTGCCCATATGGGATTACTGCACTGCAGGCAGCGGCCTTACCCACTATGCCACAGCGCCAGCCCCATGTAGACATTTTAAAATGGTTCTTGTGCTCCAGCCCCCGCCCCATCCTGCCTTGCTGCATTGGGAATGGCCTCGCCTGCCAGACCCTGACCGCAGGGCACCCTCCTGGGCGGGTGGTCTCGGGATATTCTGACAGACCATACGCTGTGCGGCGTTATGGCCTCATGATGCTGCTGTGTCAGGTTAGGACAATTGTGGCTTTCACGATCCCATTTGATTTGTATCAAAGGCTGTGGCTGGCGCTGTCTCCCAGCTCCCCCACCCCCTACTCCAGGAAACCCATGATCCTGGGTTGGTTTAATTGGAAACGTCCCAGGGGTCACTTTCAGGTAGTGCAGCTCGGATTTATATGCAGAAGTCATCATGAAAGACACATGGGAAAAGTCTCCAAGTCCCGTCACGTTTCCAGTGTGGAACAATGAGCTCCCTCCACGGCCTCCTCCAGAGCATGGGTTCTGGGGTGGTTGGTGCCGCGTCCGGCCGCCTTGGGAATGGCCGGGCCCCACCCTCTCAGCAGCCCATCATGGCCAGGATGACGGGATTCTTTCTGGAGGAGCGACTGTGGCCGAGCCTGTCCTTGGGTGCCGTGCTGCGTTTTCACCGCAGAGTTGGGCCCAGAGGAGGCCTGTGGCGGAAACCGCTCTGCAAGTTGAGTTTCCAGGTTTGGTTGTTTCCATCCAGGGTCATACTTTTAATTCTGGGGAGAAAATTTGGGAAAGTAGATCATAAGAATTTTCTTTTTTTATATTTTATTTATTTGTTTACTTGAAAGTCAGAGATACAGAGAGGCAGACACAGAGAGAGGTCTTCCATCCGCTGGTTCATTCCCCAGATGGCTGCAAAGGCTGGAGCTGGGCCAATCTGAAGCCAGGAACCAGGAGCTTCCTCCAGGTCTCCCTCGTGGGTGCAGGGCCCCCAGGACCTGGGCCATCTTCTACTGCTTTCCCAGGCCATAGCAGGGAGCTGGATCGGAAGTGGAGCAGCCGAACTCAAACTGGTGCCCATAAGTGAGGCACTGCAGGCGGCGGCTTTACCTGGTATGCCACAGTGCTGGCCCCACATTAGAATTTTCTAGAACAAAAGAACAAGAAATGGAGGAGATTGATACTGTCATCAAAGACGTTGCATCGGCACAGCTTGTTTTGTTTTTGTGCAGCTGTAATTTAAGGACATCCTTGATGAGGCTCAACCTCTCTGGATGCAAGGGACTAGAAAGGACACGGCTTTGGAACGGTTTTCATAAACCATATGGTGCCTAGCCATGGACGGGAAGCCAGGGAACCTTAAATCCTTATCCTGCAACAGTGTTTGGATCAAGGGTGTTCAACTTGGGGGTTCTGACCTTTAAGGAATGGTGTGTGCTTCTGCTCAAAGAATACTCTTTGAGAGTACCATTCTCACAACCTGAGCCCAAGCCCGGTCGCTGCTTCAATGACTGCCCACAACCCAATCCCAGCACCGGCAGAGTTCAGAGCCCATTGGGTTCTCGCCTCCGACACAAGGGCCATCACGGCCACCTGTGAGGTGTGTTTTGAGGATGGAGATGCAGCCCCGAGCCAGGCCACGGCAGGTGACTCATCAATGTCCCATCACCCACAAACAAAGCCGGGGGGTCAGCTCTCAACTCCATTGTTAAACACTGCTACAGAGCAGTGGTTGAAGATTCTCATAAGAAGATGTGCTTGGCTAGGTACACTGAGTATTTCTTGGAGCTCATTCTAAAGCCTTATAAAGTTTAATAATGCACTTGGTGGTGCTTTCTTGGTAGAAATGCGGCTTGCACACTCTGCAAGTGGAGGTCAGAATGTCATCTGGGGACCCACTGCTGATGAGCAAAGGGGGGGCAGAGCCCCCTCTTTGTACTGCACAGACCCTACCACGGGGGATCTGGGTAATGAGTCCCCTTCTCTCCGGGGCCGAACCCCTCATCTATGCAATCTGCAGCAATAAACACTCAGATGATAAAATGAGATGGTGGGGGCACAGGCTTGGCAACAGCTAAGGTGCTCTATAAATGGACGAGTAACATTGTGAATCAGTTATTGTGAGCGGTTCATTGGAGATTGTTACCTGTCATGGAAACTGACTTCTTTATACCTGGTTGGATCTGGTCCAAAAGTCATGTATTCAGAAAGATTTTACCGAGATCCTACTATGGGATGAAAAGAGTTCTGGACATGGGGTTCCATCAGGAGATAAAAACAACCAACATGTCTCCTCTTACGGAACTGAAAGTTTAGGGGGGCTGCCAGGACAGATAATTTTAACAAAACAAATATGAGAGTAATTGACTAAAAAGCAGCAGGTGCTCTGGGGAGCAGCCGGAGGTGGGCTGCTGGGAGGCTGTGTGGCTGAGTGAGCGTGAGCAGGGCAGGCATCCTTGAGAAGCAGGTAGAATGCCGAGATTGACATGGTGATGGAGCAGGTCTGGTGGTTCCTGGGGAAAAGGCAGCTCAGAGATAGGCAGACCCAGAAATGGGGACCTGTACGGATGGCTCCCAGACAGCACAGGAGGCCAGCATGGCAGAGGGTGGATGTGGGGTGATACCCCAGCCAGAACAGTGAGGACAGATCATGGAGGAGCAGTGACTTTGCCCTGGAAGTCTGTGCGGGGGTGAGAGATGCCCTGACATCTTTTGTGTGGACGTCTCTGGTGAATTAGAGCAGCCAGGAAGACCCACGGGCATATCGTGCCCATCCACGGGGCTGAACGTGGTGGCAGGGACAAGCGATGGGCCAGAGATGGGAGTGGCAGATTCTGGTGTTCATGGAAGGCATAGTCATGGGACGCCCTGATGTGGGGGGCGTGAGAGTGAAGGGAGACGGGGCACCATGGAGGAGCCCTGTCTGCTTGGAGCAATTGTGGAGAATGGGTGTGGCCCATGGCTCTTAGATTAAAAATGCAGTATTTCACGGTTGGGACAGGTTGGTTATGTGTGCACCGATCTCCTGAAATACTGACGTATGTGGGGACGAATCGCTCTCCTGAGCATGAGGGTGTGAGAACCCCCGGGGTGTGCTATTTCAGGGAAGCTGGGCATGGGAACAGAGGCACAGCCAGGTGGATTGGGAAGTGGGGGCAGCAATTTACCAGGGCTCCATCAACAGGTTTATCTTTTAGGTCCTAAGTGTGTGCTTACTGAAACTCCTGCAGGTGCGATGTCCATTCCCCAGAGCCCAGCTTCCAGGGAGGGCCCGTGGGTGTTGTCCAGCTCCACGCCACGTGGACCGGGCGGGCTGCACCTGAGCTTGGTGGCAGGGAAGCAGGCCCCCCCCTGGACGCACACTCCCTTACAGACTTGCTTTCTGTACTTTCTCTTCCTTCTTAGACTGTTCTAGCGTCCCGATCCCTGCTTTTAAATACTGAGCTTAGATGGAAATGCTTAATCTTTTGGTTTCAATATGGATTTACCTTAGTTTTATTGACTACAAATGCCCTCCCCTTCTTCGGCCCCTCTTTTTTTCATATAACCATATCGCCTTGGGGGTTAAGTCAATACTGAGGGTTCAGGTGATGATGACTGTGTAAATATTAGCTACAAAGTCTCCCATGAAGACTTTGCTCCCTATTATAGCGTTGTGTTTTCCCAAGGATTAATGAGCATCCGCTTGGTTTACTTACTTCTCCCTGCATCTGTTACTAATTATTCTGCCCAGTTCGGCAAGGGGACTCGGGTCCCTCTTACTACATCAGATGCATGGGGTCTCTGTCTTGGAAACCTCTCCCTGGGAGTCCTTTCTCTGCCGGTTGGAGTGAATGATCCTCAGGTCGGCTCTGGGAGTTCTTCGTGGTTTGCACCCTTCCTGGCACCCCTGTTTCCCGAATGCCACCCACTGCTCTCTCTCTCGGCTTGTACTGTTCTCCCTGCAGCTCTCTGAGAGACAGGACGTGAGAGGTCAAATTTCCACTTCTGCACTATCGGAATGAGTCACGCTTGACTTACTGGGAGTTGAATTCCAGGTCGGCCCATGCCCTTCTCTGTGCCTGGGCACCTGGAGCCCAGATGGGTGAGAGAGAAGGCCCTCGGCCTCCACGCACCCTAGGTCAGAACTGGACAGCAGGTTTCAGCCACAGAGAACCCTCCAAATGGTGGCACCTTGCTCCCGCAGACACGCCCTTGCTAGCTGAATGGAGGCCTGACTTCAGGTGCCTCGAAGCGTCCACTGCCTTGAGGGTGCGCTCAGTGCTGTGCAAACAGGGACGCTGCTTGTGAGAGCCTGCTGGTTGTCCCCAAGGCATGCAGGTTTCAGCGATGACTCACATCCTCACACCCATGTGCCTCAAGAATGCAGGGTGGCCATGTGGGAATGGGCCAGGTGCATGGGAAATGCAGATGGTGGGGGGGGGGGGTCAGGTGACTTCTGTGCAGTGTTCCCCAGTGTTCTGTGGGATCTCACACCTGGAGCCCAGACAAGGGTTTTCCCATCAGCACTTTTGAGACAGTAGGCAGTGTTGGTATGACCGGACACCTCATGGCTGCTCCTGCATCCTACCATTGGAACACAGTAGGCAGTGTCAGTATGACCAGACATCTCGTGCCTGCTCCCGTGTCCTACCATTGGAACCTCAATGGAATGGTAGCGACAGAATTCATCCACTCCTCCAAGGACAAAGAGGAAGGGTAAGCTGAAGGCAGCCAGGAGACAGTGAGAGCCGCGGGTGGACAGCCCGAGATTCAACATCCTGGGGAGAGCCAGAGGAAGCAGTGAGCAGGTGTTTAATTCAGGCCAAGCCCTGGAAGGACCAGTGGGGGCTGCAGAGCCCAGCCAGCCTGCAGCCACCGTTCCCAGAATCTTCTAACGCTCACGATCGTTGCCACGGATGAGTTAGGGCACATTCACAGCTTTGACAGTGGTCATCCATTTTCTCGCCAAAACATAACTGACAAGAGAAATTACTTTAAAAATTAGATTGCTCTCTGTCCCTAGAGCAGCGCCAACTAGGAAATGGAAATGGAGCAAGCGTAGTGAGATTCTAGAGGAAGAAAGCGATGCTTAACAATACCTTGGTCAAGGCAGAGAAGTAAAAAGATGGTGTATTTTTATCCTCCAGTTCCAGGGCGTTCACTTAACCACGCAGCTGAGAGGTTAATTACCGGACCTGGATTGGCTGTTTTTCTGCCATTGCCATCTCTGGTTGTAGCTGATTTTGTTCTCGGATCACAGAACAGACGATGGCATTGCCTCCTGCAAATCTCATCTTCCTCCCTCTCTGGTTTGCTGGTTTGTTGCCTTCGCTGTGCGGCTTGCTGTGCCTGGGAACAGCGATTTTGTGTTTATTCCTCCTCTCTGGGCTGTCGCCTTCCACGGTACAGGAAGCGATTCTGTCGACGTCACAAGGATGCCAGCTTTATCCCCCACTCTCTCATTTCTGATGGTTTTCTTCATGTGTAATTCCTTACTTGCCTGGGCTCCCAGCCCTCTTCCTTCATCCACTTGTTCTCTTTTTGCTGCCGGAAGTTTCGGCTTCCATGGCTGTGGCTCAGTGGGGTGGGAAGTCCCACGGTGACTGCCGCATCTCCAGCTCGTCAGCCACTCCGTGCCTCTTCCAACCTTTGAGCTTAAACCATAAATGCTGGAGCTTAGCAGACCCCGCGCGTCGTGTTCATGAGCGAGTGGGGTTCTCGAGGATGCACGCTCACCCCCACTGGTGTTAATGACAGCGGTTTCCATCCAAAGGAAGGGGCTTGGTCTGCACAGGGAGTTCCCTCTGCAATGTGGGAAGAGCTCTAAGGCAGGCACCTACCGCACACAATGTTAGACACTGATGGGGTAGAACTCCAGCTTTTTCCTCTCTTCCCCAGAGGTTTGTGAGACACACAGCGGAAATCGAGCTTTGTATTTCCGTGTTGCCAAATTGTTGCAAAGGCTGCATAAGAAGAGCACTGCTTCACAAAGTAGCTAAAGTGGCGGAAACGTGTGCTGAGAATACCTCCGGGTTTTCGCAGAATTCGTCTCTGTGGTCCCTTTGCATCTGAGTGGTGGAGTTGTGATTATGAAATACAGATCAAGTACTACTCTTGAAGGAATCTCTTTGGTTGCATATATTGTGATATATATATATATATATATGCTATAATATTTTTCTTTTATCTTTATTATTTATTTATTTGAAAGGCAGAGTTACAGAGAGAGATGTGTTGGTCAGTCTTCCATCCTCTGGGTTACTATCAAATGGTTGCAATGGCCAGAGCAGGACCAGGCCAAATCCAGGAGCCAGGAACTCCATCCAGGTCTTCCGCACAGGTGGCAGGGGTCCAAGCACTTGGGCCATTTTTCACTGCCTTCCCAAGTGCATTAGCAGGGAGCTGGATCAGAAGTGGAGCAGCCAGGACTTGAACCTGGGCCCACATGAGATGCAGGTGCTACAGGTGGCCGCTTAACTCAGTGCACCACAACATAAGCTCTGAGCTAGAAGGGGGACCCCCACCCCAGACACTGGAGAGAGCCATATGGCTAACTCCTGGTCAGCAAGGGACACAAGATTAGGTCAGACTCTGCAGAATTCTTCAACAGCAACATGCAAGAAGGTAGCCACAGTTTCAGTGGAAGACTGCTCTAAAGGCGATTTGTACTGGGAGGGAGGGAGAGAGAGAGAGAGGGAGAGAGAGAGAGAGGGAGAGAGAGAGAGAGAGAGGAAGAGAGAGAGAGGAAGAGAGAGAGGGTTCAGTTTCTTTTTGGAATGTGAGTGTCTCACTTCTAACAGATTTGCTTCACGTACATAGTCTTCATAGTCTTTCTCCTGAAATCTACTTTTCTCCTACTTTTATTTTTTTTTAAATTATTGAGCTAACTTTTAAAAGTTACATTATAGTCAAAGGCTTAGGCTCCACCCAATAGAGTTCCACAGATCAGAAAGACCGTGGTCCAGCAGGAATGCAGGCAAGAGCCCTACACAGTAGTCAAATGGAAAGACGTCAATTTCGTGCATACACAGCGAACTTTAAAATAGTCACAGATCGTGAGAACTACTCCTATCAGTTTGACAAGGATTTAAAACAAAGCTTGACAAAACACTGTATTTGCAGCAAAACTGATACAACCATTTCTTTCCTTTTTCGTTTTTGATTCCTTTTTTTAAAGTCGGCTCCCCCAGGTAAGGGAGACCATGCAGGGTTCGTCTCTGTGTCCTCTGGTTTGCCATCTGCTGTCATAGTTAACGCGATCACTCACGCTTTCTCTGGAGTAGTGTTAGCATGACACCATCTTCTTTTATTTTTAATCTACCAAGCTTTTTGCATTTAAAATAGATTTTTTCCTAGATAGCAAATAGGTCTTGATTTTTGTCCAGTCTGAGAATTTCTGCGTCTTAACTGGTGTGTTTGAGCCACTGGTCATGTGATCATCAGTCTGGAGAGATTCGCACTCGCTGCCTTGCTAGTGACTCTGTTCCATTTCCTTTCTGTTTCTTTGTTTTCCTTCTCAGGCTTTCTTTTGGGCTAATGGAGTTCTTAAAACGATCGCTTTATCTGCATGAAGAGCTTGAGATCTAAGTTTTGTGTTTTACCTTTTTTTAAAAAATTCTGTAAATGGTTGCTTTGGGTTTGCAATATACATCTTCCAAGTCGCATGGCCTGCTTTCAAATAATATTATACCACTTGACTTATGGTAGAAAAAAATACAACAGAAGATTTTTTTTTCTCTTCTTCCTCTTGCCTTTATGTTAACATCGTTACCCATTTTATCTCTGTTATGTGTTATCATCCTCACATTCTGTTATCATTGTTGATTTACAAAATAATTTGCTTTTGCTTTTTTAATTAGGATTCATTGTTTAATTTACATATTTACCATCTTTGTTCCCCTTTATTTCTTTCATGAATTCCTAACTTTGCATGTGATGTCATTTCCTGCCTTAACATTTCTTAGATTACCACCGACAGTAAATTCTCTGTTTTGAGGGTCTGAAGTCTCACTATTTTGCATTCATTTTTTTTTCACATAGAAAATTTTAGGTTGGAAGTTTCTTTGCTTCCGTTTTTTAAAAGTAAAGCTTTGGGGTGGGTGTTGTGGTGCAGTCAGTTACACCGCCTGTGATGTATTTGGTTCCTGTCCCGGCTGCTCCACTTCCCATTCAGCTCCCTGCTGTGGCCTGGGAAAGCAGTGGAGGATGGCCCAAGTGCTTGAGCCCCTGGACCCGCATGGGAGACCAGGAGGAAGCTCCTGGCTTCGGCCTGGCCCAGCGCTGGGCATTGTGGCCATCTGGGGAGTGAACCAGCAGATGGAAGATTTCTCTCTCCTTCTGTAACTCTGACTTTCAAAATAAGTAAATAAATCTTTAAAAATAATGATGCTTTAGATTGTCCTGTTATCTTTTCCTTCTGTTCTCTTTTTTCTTATTTATTTTTCAAATTTCAATTTTACGTATGTATGAGGTATAGTGTAACAATCTGATACATGTACACAAATGAGCATACTGATCCACTCAGGGTAATCACATGTACACAAATGAGCATACTGACCCACTCAGGTAATCACATGTACACAAATGAGCATACTGATCCACTCCGGGTAATTACATGTACACAAATGAGCATACTGACCCACTCAGGGTAATTACATGTACACAAATGAGCATACTGACCCACTCAGGGTAATTACATGTACACACATGAGCATACTGACCCACTCAGGGTAATTACATGTACACAAATGAGCATACTGACCCACTCAGGGTAATTACATGTACACAAATGAGCATACTGACCCACTCAGGGTAATTACATGTACACAAATGAGCGTACTGATCCACTCAGGGTAATCACATGTACACAAATGAGCATACTGATCCACTCAGGGTAATTACATGTACACACATGAGCATACTGATCCACTCAGGGTAATTACATGTACACAAATGAGCATACTGATCCACTCAGGTAATCACATGTACACACATGAGCATACTGACCCACTCAGGGTAATTACATGTACACAAATGAGCATACTGACCCACTCAGGGTAATCACATGTACACAAATGAGCATACTGACCCACTCAGGGTAATTACATGTACACAAATGAGCATACTGATCCACTCAGGGTAATCACATGTACACAAATGAGCATACTGATCCACTCAGGGTAATTACATGTACACAAATGAGCATACTGATCCACTCAGGTAATTACATGTACACAAATGAGCATACTGATCCACTCAGGGGTAAAGACATGTACACAAATGAGCATACTGACCCACTCAGGGGTAATCACATGTACACAAATGAGCATACTGACCCACTCAGGGTAATTACACGTACACAAATGAGCATACTGATCCACTCAGGGTAATTACATGTACACAAATGAGCATACTGACCCACTCAGGGTAATTACACGTACACAAATGAGCATACTGACCCACTCAGGTAATCACATGTACACAAATGAGCATACTGATCCACTCAGGTAATTACATGTACACAAATGAGCATACTGATCCACTCAGGGTAATCACATGTACACAAATGAGCATACTGACCCACTCAGGGTAATTACATGTACACAAATGAGCATACTGACCCACTCAGGTAATCACATGTACACAAATGAGCATACTGATCCACTCAGGGTAATTACATGTACACACATGAGCATACTGACCCACTCAGGGTAATCACATGTACACAAATGAGCATACTGACCCACTCAGGGTAATCACATGTACACACATGAGCATACTGATCCACTCCGGGTAATTACATGTACACACATGAGCATACTGATCCACTCAGGGTAATTACATGTACACAAATGAGCATACTGATCCACTCAGGTAATCACATGTACACAAATGAGCATACTGATCCACTCAGGGTAATTACATGTACACAAATGAGCATACTGACCCACTCAGGGTAATTACATGTACACACATGAGCATACTGACCCACTCAGGGTAATTACATGTACACACATGAGCATACTGACCCACTCAGGGTAATTACATGTACACAAATGAGCATACTGATCCACTCAGGGTAATTACATGTACACACATGAGCATACTGATCCACTCAGGGGTAATGACATGTACACAAATGAGCATACTGATCCACTCAGGGTAATTACATGTACACAAATGAGCATACTGATCCACTCAGGGTAATTACATGTACACAAATGAGCATACTGATCCACTCAGGGTAATTACATGTACACAAATGAGCATACTGACCCACTCCGGGTAATTACATGTACACACATGAGCATACTGACCCACTCAGGGTAATTACATGTACACACATGAGCATACTGACCCACTCAGGGTAATTACATGTACACAAATGAGCATACTGATCCACTCAGGGTAATTACATGTACACAAATGAGCATACTGATCCACTCAGGGGTAATTACATGTACACAAATGAGCATACTGATCCACTCAGGGTAATTACATGTACACAAATGAGCATACTGATCCACTCAGGGTAATTCATCAAGCCCAGGAGCTCCCATCTCCCCTCTCAGAAAGTATTTCGTGGGTGCTTGTGCGCTGTGGTCAGCCCACACTGTGCGGACCCCAGGGGCTCCAGCTTGCGTCAGATAGGGCACGGTTCCCAGCATCCAACCTCCCTCTGTCCCCTCCCCACAGCTCCCAGCCCACAGGAATGACCACTCCGCGTTCAGATAACTTAAATCTGGCTTGCACGCGTGAGGGAGAACGTGAGCTACTTGTCTTTCTGTGTCCGGCTTATTTCACTTAACGCAGTGTCTCCTGCTTCCAGCCGTGTACCCTGGCTGTGAGTCCGCCTCACCCAGCTTCCGTCACTCGGAAACCTGTTCCTTCTATACCTGATTTGTTGAGAGTTTTTATCCCAGAGGGCTGTGCGCTGTCTCTGATGAGAAATTTGCTGTTATTCTCATCCTCACGTCTGCCTTTGGTTGTTTTTCTTTGTGACTTATTTGAGGACTCATGATGAGTCCTGTAGAAGTTTTCTCCGTGTTTCTTCTAGATGTTGTGTATTGGCTGATTGCCTATTCGGTGTCCAGGTGCCTTTACTTTTTTGAGAACTTTAATATTCATTCTTCAGCTTCCTTTTCCACATCCTCCCCTGGAATTCCAGTCGCATGCGTGTTAGGCAAATGATATCGCTCCACGTCTCACTAGTTCTTCTGCTTGTTGTTTGTAAGCCTCTTTTGCTTTGTTTTACAGTTTGTGCACTTTCTAATTGCTCTCTCCCTCTGGCAAGTCTGACTCACTGTGATCTCAAGTCTGTTTTCCATTTCAGATTTGCATTTTAAGACCTAGTAATTCCATTTTGGCTATTTTTGGCCATTTGCTTCCCATCTTTCCCCATTGTCTTGAACATTTGGGGGGAAATATTTGTTGTTTTGATGTCCACGTGTGCTAATTCTATCATCTCTCACTTCTGCCTGTTTTTAGTCAATGGATTCACTCTAAACAATGGGATACATTTTCCTGTTTGTACACAGTTTTTTATTGGGTGCCTCTTACATTATTGGCTGTTGGAGTTTGTTGCCTTCTGTTCATGGGTATTGATGTTTGTCATGAGGTTAAGTTACTTGGAATCCATCTGATTCCTTCAAGGAGTATTTTGAAGCATGGCTTCAATTAATCTGGCCCGCTGTTGGGATGCCACACTTCTGGGTGCTCTATCTCCTGGAGCTTCTCTCTACCCTGGCTGATGTAAACATGAACCATTCTCTCCCCACGTGAGCTTCTCTGTCGGCGGCGTCGGCGTGCAGGAGCCACGGGCGCTGTGCTAGGCCACACCTCCTGCCCCCACAGATCCTGGCGGGATCCTATCAAACCCGTCTGCAGTCACGGGACCCTGCCTCTCTCTCTCTCTCTCTCTCTCTCTCTCTCTCTCTCTCTCTCTCCCTCTCTCTCTCTCTCTCTCTCCATGCCTCACTACCCTAACCAGGATCTCGTGTCTGATCTTTTCTCCCAGTCTACCTGCTGTTTCCTCTCAGACTCCAATCTGGGAAAGTGACTGTTCTGTGTGGAAACCTCTAGTGAATCCCAACGTTTTAAGAACGGCTTTATTGACATGTAATTTACATATCACAAATGGAATCCGTTTGAAACGCCTACAGCTTGGCGGCCTGTAGTTATCCACAGATGTGGGCAGCCCTCCTCACAGCAACCTGTGGATGCCTGCGTCACCTCCCAAGGAAACCGTGCGTTGTAGCCGTCACCCCCTCCCACTCACGCCCAGCCCCAAGAGATGGCAAACCCACTGCCCATCCCTGCGGTTCCCCTCCCGTGGCATCTCCTGTGTGGGTCCCTTTTCCACCCACACGCTGAGGGGACGTGTTCCAGTGTGTGCACGAGCCAGGTGTTGGGGGTCTCTCCGGCAGTTGGTGGGCTGTGTGTATGTGTGTCTGTTATCAGGGGTGCTGCTTGAAACGTGTGTGTGAGTGTCTGCGTGGTCCTGTGTCCTCATTGCTCCTGGCAGGCACACACCGAGGCGTGGGACACCCGACTGTAGGACGATGCATGCGCCTGTTAGCCCGATGCCTGATGCGGCTTGCAACCTAGATTTTCTGATACGATCTGTGTGATGCACGTGCATTCCTGGACTTCAGCGCCCCTCACGCCCTGCTGGCTGGTGTGAGCCCAGGTGTGGGGCACGGTACCGGGTTCTTCCTGGGTGCTGACCTGGTTCTTCCAGGGTAGGTGGACTTGAAGAAACGGAAGCTGCACTCCAGAGTCCTGTGCCACCTCTCGTTGTGCACTGAAGCCGCTGTGACCCAGCGCCTTCTTCCCTCGGGGTGCTGACATTTTCCGTGCCTTCTGCTGAAACGCGCTTGCTCTCCCTCCCCTGGAAGGTGTGCCCCTCCGCCCCCAGGTTGGACCAATTTCCCCATCACTTGTGCGTCTATCGCGTTTTGAATAATTCTGTCCCGACACTCAGCGAACAGAAGCATCGCTGGTCCCTTCGCATTGCCCTCGCACCTCTCGCATGGTATCGGGCTCTTCCAGATTTGTGCCTCCAGGAAGTGACACAGGCCTGGTGCGTAGTAGGTGCTCAACAAACGTGTCTGTGAATGACTGCATCGCTGCTTGCTGGCTGATTTCTCCTGTAGTGCTTCTTTCTATGTTTGAATTTCTAAAGAAAGCCGAACCATGGGCCGGCGCTGTGGCTTAACAGGCTAATCCTCCACCTTGTGGTGCCGGCACACCGGGTTCTAGTCCCGGTTGGGGCGCCGGATTCTATCCCGGTTGCCCCTCTTCCAGGCCAGCTCTCTGCTATGGCCCAGGAAGGCAGTGGGGGATGGCCCAAGTCCTTGGGCCCTGTACCCGCATGGGAGACCAGGAGAAGCACCTGGCTCCTGACTTCGGATCAGCACGATGAGCCGGCTGCAGTAGCCATTGGAGGGTGAACCAATGGAAAAGGAAGACCTTTCTCTCTGTCTCTCTCTCACTGTCCACTCTGCCTGTCAAAAAAAAAAAAAAAAAAAAAAAAAAAAAGAAAGAAAGCCGAACCATGGACCAATGTTTCTTTCATGTTTGTGTAGCCTTCCTCCGTGTCACTGGGGCCTTGGTTCTTCCATCTGTCATCAGGATGTAAATGATCGGGGCTTCTGCACCTGAGGCCATGATCTTGCCAAGCTCCTCCCTATACATCGCTCATGTCTGTACCCCTGGATTTTATGCCCTGAATTGCATAGCGATGTCGTGCCAATGTTTTTCTGCCTTTCTTTTATTAAGTTGTGGCTGTTTTTAAGGTATTCTCACACATGCACACACACGCACACACACGCACACACACATGCACACAGAGATAGATGGACCCTTGGATGAAGAAACCAAAGGTGTTGGAGTGCAGTTTGGGTTCCCTCTTGCGCAATGCCCCCTGACTCATATCTGAGAGACTGGGTTTACCTTTCACGATTAAGCTCAGCGGTGGGAAGGGAAGAGGCTGGTGTGAAAGGGGAGTCCCAGGAATCCTTATCTCTTTAACCACAAGGACTGAAGATTTACTTATGCTTGCTCCTGTTGTCATTTAACTAACTTCCTAAGCTGGCTCTTGGAATTTTTAAAAATTGATTTGTGGTATGTATTTGAAATACAGAGATAACGAGAGGTAACTCCCACCTGCTGATCACTCCCCAAATGCCTGTAGTAGCCAGGGCTGGTCAGGCTGATGGTAGAAGCAAGGAGCTCTGTGTGAGTCTCCCACGCGGGTGGCAGAGACCCACGGACTTGAGCCTCCCAGGGAGCACACAGGGAAGCCAGAATTGGAGCTGAGCCAGGACACAAACACAGCCTCTCTGATTTGAGATGTGGACAGCCCACGACACAGCTAACGTACTAAGCAAGAATCCTGTCCCGTGAATCCCTTGGCTATGGTTTGCAATAGGAAATTACGCATGCAGTGCAGCGATATCTCGTGTAGATGTCTGAGTCAGAAATGGTTCATTTCCCAAAGGTCCATGTGCTTATTCCCAGTGTGGTGATATTGAGGTGGTAGCACCTTTCAGAGGCGGGGCTAGTGTCAGGTGATTAGGTCCCGGGATCCCTCAGGGATGCTTGAGCACCGCCAGACCTCTTGGAACCCAATTAATTCCTTCAAGAATGGGTTAACCATGAGGCTGGCGTTGTGGTAAAGCCTCAGCCAGATGCCAGCATCCCATATAAGCGCTGGTTCAAGTCCTGGCTGTTCCACTTCCTATCCACCAGAAGATGGCCCAAGTGTTTGGGCCTCTGCACCCACGTGGGAGACCTGAATGAAGCTCCTGGATCCTGGCTTCAGCCTGGCCCCGCTCTGGCATTTACAGCCATCGAGGGAGTGAACCAGTGGATGGAAGACCTCCCTCTTTGTCTCTGTCTCAAGTCTGACTTTCAAAGAAATAATATTTTAAAAAACAAAAAAGAATGGGTTAAATACGTGAGCCTGGCACCTGCCCCTGGCACGCCTCCTGCTCGCTGCTGATTCTCCGCTGAGCTTTGTTTTCATGTTTTTCTTGGTGAGGGGACAGAGAAACAGAGAACCCCCTTGGCTGGTTTGTTACCCAAATGCATGTAAGTGGCTGAAACTGAGCTGGAAACTCATCCGGGTCTCCTGTGGGGGTGACAGGGCTCAGTCATTTCAGCCACCACCTTCTGCCTTCAGGGTGTGCCTTCATAGAGAACAGGAAGGAGGAGACTCCACCCCGGGCACTTCGATGTGGGGGTGTGGACATCTTGACTGCTGGGCCAAAGCCTGCTTCGTCTACACTGGGTTTTCACGCAGATGGGAGGGTCCTCACCGGATGTGGGGAGTCCGTGTTCCTTGGACTTCCCAGCAGCCGAAATCAGGGGCCAACCTGATCTGTTCTCCGGCCGTGGTTATCTCATTACAGCAGCTCCAAATGGGCTCAGATGTGTAGATCACATGGTCAGAGACTTGGCTATTCTTAACAAGCGACTCTCAGAGCAGAGGGGCATCTGCCCAAATACGACCGAGTTTTATTTAGTTCGAATTGCTGCCATGGAGTTGACGAAGTGTGACACGCAATTAATTAGCCATGAGGAGTGACAGCTCAGTCCACGGCATGCTAGGGCAATGTCAGCTTCTAGCAAGGCTCAAATGTGAAGTGATGGTGCTTCCACTGCAGAATTACTGAGGGTGAACCTGCGGCATTGAACCGGTACCTGTGCGTCTGAGCAGGACTGGTTTCTTATTTAGCAATCATTTTCTTTTTCAAAATATTTATTTATTATTTATCTATGTGAAAGGCAGAGTTACAGAGAGGCAGAGGGAGAGAGAGAGAGAAAGGTCTTCCTTCCGTTGGTTCACTCCCCAGATGGCCGGAGCTGTGCCAATCTGAACCCAGGAGCCAGGAGCTTCTTCCTGGTCTCCCACGCTGGTGCAGGGGCCCAAGGACTTGGGCCATCTTCTGCTTTCCCAGACCATGGCAGAGAGCTGGATCAGAAGTGGAGCAGTGGGACTAGAACCAGGCGCCCATATGGAATGCTGGCACTGCGGGCGGTGACTTTACCTGCTACACCACAGCGCCGGCCCCTAGCGATTATTTTCATCTTCTGGTTTATGAAGCATTGCTAGCGACTGTAGTTACGGTTGAGAGAGAAAACTACAAAACAGTACTTGTGAGATTTCCTGCTTTTAAGAAATGCACCTTCCCCCACCATTTTGACCAATAGCGTCCACTCCACCGCCCAGCCCACCCTGGGCAGTCTTGAGCCCTGGGTCCTCGCCTTGTTCAGGGCCAGCGTTGCTGCTTGCACTGCTTTTCCCATAGCCATGTTTTCCCAGATTTAATCCTTTTTTTTTCATCTTGGTATCTGTTTTATTTACTGCTCGCAGTCTGTTGGCGAGGGGGCGGGGGCGGCCACAGGATAGTGTTTGGTGCTTCTCAAGGACTCAACTGAAATTTGACAAAAATGAACACATCCGGCGAGCACGTGATCACAGAGGGGACGCCACAGCCTTGGCTGGCGTCCTGCGCTGAGTCCCCTGGATGGAGGTGCTCAGCTGGACAGCTCCCTGCGGGAGGCCTGGAGGTGGGGGCGGTGGGAGTGGTGCTGGTGGGGGGGGTGGGGGTGCTGGTGGGGGTGGTAGGGGTGCTGGTGGGGGTGGGGGTGGTAGGAGTGGTGCTGGTGGGGGTGGTGGGGGTGCTGGTGGGGGTGGTGGGGGTGGGAGTGGGGGTGCTGGTGGGGGGGGTGGGGGTGCTGGTGGGGGTGGGGGTGGTAGGAGTGGTGCTGGTGGGGATGGTGGGGGTGGGAGTGGGGGTGCTGGTGGTGGGGGTGGGGGTGCTGCTGGGGGTGGGGATGGTGGGAGTGGTGCTGGTGGGGGGGTGGGGGTGCTGGTGGGGGTGGTGGGGGTGGGAGTGCTGGTGGGGGTGGTGGGGGTGGGAGTGGTGCTGGTGGGAGTGGTGGGGGTGCTGGTGGGGGTGGTGGGGGTGGGAGTGGGGGTGCTGGTGGTGGGGGTGGGGGTGCTGCTGGGGGTGGGGATGGTGGGAGTGGTGCTGGTGGGGGTGGTGAGGGTGGGGGTGCTGGTGGGGGTGGGGGTAGGTGTGTGTGTGTGGGGTGCTGGTGGGGGTGGGGGCAGTGGGAGTGGTGCTGGTGGGGGTGCTGGTGGGGGTGGGGGTGCTATTGGGGGTGGGGGCAGTGGGAGTGGTGCTGGTGGGGGTGGTGGGGGTGGGGGTGCTGGTGGGGGTGGTGGGGGTGGGAGTGGGGGTGCTGGTGGGGGTGGGAGTGGGGGTGCTGGAGGGGGTGGGGGTGCCGCTGGGGGTGGGTGTGTGTGTGGGGGGTCATTTTCAGGTCAGCAAGGGAGTGAGGAAGGCAGAACAGGCTCAGGGAGGAGCTGATCTTCAATGGGGCGGGAACAGCGGGCTCAGCCCGATGCCCCTTCATGGCCAAGGCCATGGGACCCACCTGGACCATCCAGTGCCCACAGCTGGACTGACTCTTGGTGCAGAGCCCAGCAGAAGCTATTTCCAGGTGCTGGGAGTGGGGGCATTAGCTCTCAAGACGGACTCTGAAGAGAGCCCCCCACCTCCCGCCCCCTGCCCTCTGCAGGTGGCAACGGGGAAGACAGATGTCAGTCAAGCCAGGGCCTCCTGTCTTGGCTCTTTGAGTGGAGCCGCCTACGCCCACCCAGCCTCACCGCAGTGCCCTGAGGCTCTGTGTGGCAGGAAGGGGACCCCCTCCCCCGCCCCACCTCCTGCATCCTTAAGACATCCAATCTTGTTATTGCACAACGCAGCCGATTGGCGTTGTCAGCAGTGGTCTTTTCTCCATCTTTCTTCCCAATCATGCAGACTGGCTTCGTGCAAACAGTGCGCGTGCGTTTTCTCACTCAGACTTCGGAGCTGGCCCATGGTATTCTGGGAGTCTGTAGCTCCTCCACCCCCAGCACCGAGAACAGTAGGTGAGGAGGGCAGGCCACAGACCCAGTCTCTGAGGAGCCGCCCCTGGTCCCTGCCCCATGGGAGAGGCCACATTGCCACATTGGATCCTAAAGGGATAAAATGTGAATCATAAAAACCTCATCAGACGGACCGTGCTGGGGGGCTTGTGTTGTGGTGCAGTGGGTTAAGCTTCCGCCTGTGATGCTGCATCCCACATGAGCATGGGTTCAAGTCCCGGCTGCTCCACTTCCCATCCAGCTGCCGCCTAACACACCTGCGGAAAGCAGCAGAAGGTGACCCAAGTCCTTGCACCCCTGCCACCCACATGGGAGGCCCGGATGGAGTTCTGGGCTCCTGGCTTGGCCTGGCCCAGCCCCAGCCATTCCAGCCAGATGGAAGATTTCTTTCTCCCTTTGTCTTTCTCTCTGTAACTCTACCTTTCAAATAAATAAATCTTTTTCTTTTTTTAAAGAAAGACTGTAACTGGTTTTGCTACCTTCCAGCCCTGTGTACTTGGCTCCCTGGCATTTCCCCTGTGTCTCCATGCCACCTTCTGCGTTGAACCTGTGCGAAGCTGGCAGTGAACTTGCACCTCAGGCCGCGCAGCGTTGCCTGGAACACGCCGGGTGCTCGGGAGGTTTTCCCATCAGCGAAGTTCACTCCCCTGTTAGGGGCTGCTCTCTGTCTTAGGAACACGTGACGGGAACGTATCTGCTTTTACAAACTCGTAGATAAGCACAGATGTCGGATCTTCAGTGTGTTTACTATCTTGTTTAGCTTTTGGGTGCTCAGAGTTCGGTTTCACTTATTCCCGTGAATGGGGCTCCAAAGGATTTGTGACTGAGCAAAACATAAGCACTCAATACATGAATTAAAAGGCAAATGTGTGTGAACAGGTTTGCCGACAGCTTATTTGTAGGAGTTAAAACAGAAAAGGATTATATAAAAAGATCAGGAAAATCGTTTAGAGCATCAGATGATAAAATGTGCATTCACTAATATTTACTTGTAAAACCTGTATAAAAATCTGGAATTGGGTCTAGGTATAATGTTAACAGAATGAGGCAGTCAATTGCGATGGCGTCATTTGTGTGTGTTCAACACAGTGGTGAGGCGGGTAGACCAGAAGGAAAACTGTGGATGTCCACACAGGGGTTGTAGGCAGGTGCACCTGGGGATGCTTTTGTCAAAGTTGTCTTTCGTGGCCAGCAGTGGTCAGGAAGGCTGCATTATTGCTTTGGCACTCTGTTTTCTGACAATTGTGCTTTCTAAGGTAGACATACTTTTTAATCATTTTTAAAAATCTGTCTGAGATGCTAAGAGAGAAGAGAGAGAGAGAGAGAGAGAGAGAGGTGCAGTCTGAGAGCTCCTTTCGCCTGGTCTCCTCTCCAAGTGCCTGATAACCGGGGCTGAGCTGGGAGCCAAGAACTCAGGCCAGGTCTCCCACGGGAGTGACAGTGACTTGAGCACTTGAGCCATCCCCTGTGGCCTGCATTGGTAGGAAGCTGGAGGTGGAGGTGGAACCTGGGCATTCTAATGTGGGCTGCAAATATCTTCAATGGTATCCTAGTTGCTAGGCCAAACTCTTGCCCTCCAATGTAAGATTTTTTTGTTTTTTTAATATTGCAACAACTTTCATTGGAGAAGAGTTTTCCATTTACCTGGTAACCAGAGCACTTGGATCCTAGCAAGTGGATCTGGTACCTGCTTGAATTCTTTCTACCAGGGCCCACTGGAAGTCAGGCCCTGTGTCCCAGGGAACAGGTGAGTGGGAGGGTCGGGCCCGGATGGGGCCGGTGCTCTATCGGGGTGATGGACAGCCCATGAATACAGAATGCTCAGTAGAAAGTCTAGTCGTGGTCAGTGCCGTGGGAACAGACAGGCCACAGTGGACTCTGTGCAAGGTGAGGATCCGGGAGAAGTCGTCAGTGGGTGTGGAGCAACAGGAAGTCAGAATGGTGCCTTCCCTCCCAGAACCAGCCTCTCGGCCTGTGTTCTTTTGAGCTGTTTGGAGCTCTAGGTTGGGTATCCCTCATCCAAACTGCTAGCGACCAGAAGTGCTGTGGATTTCAGACTTGTCAGCTTTCCAAGTATCTGCTTGTACGTAATGGGTTGTCTGTAGCTGGGATCCAGTCTCACCACAACGTTTCTTAGGCACATTATACCCATAGCTTGCAGGACCTTTAGGCAATATTTTAAGTATTTTTGTTCATGTTTTATGGTGTGGATCTGTTCATGGTGTCATGTCAGTGCTCAGAAAGTTTAACTTTGTATTAAATCTCTGTTAAACAAATTGATAGGAATTATATACTACTATGGTTTTGATAATTTTGTGACTATTTTAACACGCACTTTATATGAGTGAGGTTGAACATATTTCCTCTGATTGTGTATAGCCCTTGCCATTTTCCACCAGCCTATGGTCTTTTTGCTTCTTCTTCGGTGAACTCTTTATTTAGCTTTGAATAGAAAGTAAATTAAAAATATTATCTCAAAAAATAAACTATTTAAGGAAAGAATTCCAACATCAAAGCATGAAAGCGTTTAGGATCTACTTTTTAAAAATCGCAACATAAAGTTAGATTTTGGTTAATATTTTAAGCCTAGCACAGCACACTATGATGTTGTCAAATCCATTCCAACAACGATACAATTTTCTTAGGTTAAAAACATCTGGGGTCTGGGACTGGTTCCGAGCCTGGTGTTTGCACTGGGGATGCTCGGGCTGTGCTGGGCTGTGACTGGACTCGGGGGTTGTGTGGCCGTGCTGGGCTGTGACTTGACTCGGGGGCTGTGTGGCCGCGCTGGGCTGTGACTGGACTCGGGGGTTGTGTGGCCATGCTGGGCTGTGACTGGACTCGGGGGTTGTGTGGCCGTGCTGGGCTGTGACTTGACTCGGGGGCTGTGTGGCCGTGCTGGGCTGTGACTGGACTCGGGGGTTGTGTGGCCGTGCTGGGCTGTGACTGGACTCGGGGGTTGTGTGGCCGCGCTGGGCTGTGACTGGACTCGGGGGCTGTGTGGCCACGCTGGGCTGTGACTGGACTCGGGGGCTGTGTGGCCGCGCTGGGCTGTGACCGGACTCGGGGGTTGTGTGGCCGTGCTGGGCTGTGACCGGACTCGGGGGTTGTGTGGCCGTGCTGGGCTGTGACCGGACTCGGGGGTTGTGTGGCCGTGCTGGGCTGTGACCGGACTCGGGGGTTGTGTGGCCGTGCTGGGCTGTGACCGGACTCGGGGGTTGTGTGGCCGTGCTGGGCTGTGACTGGACTCGGGGGTTGTGTGGCCGTGCTGGGCTGTGACTGGACTCGGGGGTTGTGTGGCTGTGCTGGGCTGTGACTGGACTCGGGGGTTGTGTGGCTGTGCTGGGCTGTGACCGGACTCGGGGGCTGTGTGGCCGTGCTGGGCTGTGACTCGGGGGTTGTGTGGCCGTGCTGGGCTGTGACTGGACTCGGGGGTTGTGTGGCCGTGCTGGGCTGTGACTGGACTCGGGGGCTGTGTGGCTGTGCTGGGCTGTGACTGGACTCGGGGGCTGTGTGGCCGTGCTGGGCTGTGACTCGGGGGTTGTGTGGCCGTGCTGGGCTGTGACTGGACTCGGGGGTTGTGTGGCCGTGCTGGGCTGTGACTGGACTCGGGGGCTGTGTGGCTGTGCTGGGCTGTGACTGGACTCGGGGGCTGTGTGGCCGCGCTGGGCTGTGACTGGACTCGGGGGCTGTGTGGCCGCGCTGGGCTGTGACTGGACCCGGGGGTTGTGTGGTTGTGCTGGGCTGTGACTGGACTCGGGGGCTGTGTGGCTGTGCTGGGCTGTGACTCGGGGGTTGTGTGGCCGTGCTGGGCTGTGACCGGACTCGGGGGTTGTGTGGCCACGCTGGGCTGTGACTGGACCCGGGGGCTGTGTGGCCACGCTGGGCTGTGACTGGACCCGGGGGCTGTGTGGCCACGCTGGGCTGTGACTGGACCCGGGGGTTGTGTGGCCGTGCTGGGCTGTGACTGGACTCGGGGGCTGTGTGGCCGTGCTGGGCTGTGACTGGACTCGGGGGTTGTGTGGCCGTGCTGGGCTGTGACTGGACTCGGGGGCTGTGTGGCCGCGCTGGGCTGTGACTGGACTCGGGGGTTGTGTGGCCGTGCTGGGCTGTGACTGGACTCGGGGGCTGTGTGGCCGCGCTGGGCTGTGACCGGACTCGGGGGCTGTGTGGCCGTGCTGGGCTGTGACTGGACACGGGGGTTGTGTGGCCGTGCTGGGCTGTGACTGGACTCGGGGGTTGTGTGGCCGTGCTGGGCTGTGACTGGACCCGGGGGCTGTGTGGCCACGCTGGGCTGTGACTGGACCCGGGGGCTGTGTGGCCGTGCTGGGCTGTGACTGGACCCGGGGGCTGTGTGGCCGCGCTGGGCTGTGACTGGACCCGGGGGCTGTGTGGCCACGTTGGGCTGTGACTGGACTCGGGGGTTGTGTGGCCGCGCTGGGCTGTGACTGGACCCGGGGGCTGTGTGGCCACGCTGGGCTGTGACTGGACCCGGGGGCTGTGTGGCCGTGCTGGGCTGTGACTGGACTCGGGGGTTGTGTGGCCGTGCTGGGCTGTGACTTGACTCGGGGGCTGTGTGGCCGCGCTGGGCTGTGACTGGACTCGGGGGTTGTGTGGCCGCGCTGGGCTGTGACTGGACTCGGGGGCTGTGTGGCCACGCTGGGCTGTGACTGGACTCGGGGGCTGTGTGGCCGCGCTGGGCTGTGACCGGACTCGGGGGTTGTGTGGCCGTGCTGGGCTGTGACCGGACTCGGGGGTTGTGTGGCCGTGCTGGGCTGTGACCGGACTCGGGGGTTGTGTGGCCGTGCTGGCCTGTGACCGGACTCGGGGGCTGTGTGGCCACGCTGGGCTGTGACCGGACTCGGGGGTTGTGTGGCCGTGCTGGGCTGTGACCGGACTCGGGGGTTGTGTGGCCGTGCTGGGCTGTGACCGGACTCGGGGGTTGTGTGGCCGTGCTGGCCTGTGACCGGACTCGGGGGTTGTGTGGCCGTGCTGGCCTGTGACCGGACTCGGGGGTTGTGTGGCCGTGCTGGGCTGTGACCGGACTCGGGGGTTGTGTGGCCGTGCTGGGCTGTGACTCGGGGGTTGTGTGGCCGTGCTGGGCTGTGACTGGACTCGGGGGTTGTGTGGCCGTGCTGGGCTGTGACTGGACTCGGGGGTTGTGTGGCCGTGCTGGGCTGTGACTGGACTCGGGGGCTGTGTGGCTGTGCTGGGCTGTGACTGGACTCGGGGGTTGTGTGGCCGCGCTGGGCTGTGACCGGACCCGGGGGCTGTGTGGCCGCGCTGGGCTGTGACCGGACCCGGGGGCTGTGTGGCTGTGCTGGGCTGTGACCGGACTCGGGGGCTGTGTGGCCGTGCTGGGCTGTGACTCGGGGGTTGTGTGGCCGTGCTGGGCTGTGACTGGACTCGGGGGTTGTGTGGCCGTGCTGGGCTGTGACTGGACCCGGGGGCTGTGTGGCTGTGCTGGGCTGTGACTGGACTCGGGGGCTGTGTGGCCGCGCTGGGCTGTGACTGGACTCGGGGGCTGTGTGGCCGCGCTGGGCTGTGACTGGACCCGGGGATTGTGTGGCTGTGCTGGGCTGTGACTGGACTCGGGGGCTGTGTGGCTGTGCTGGGCTGTGACTCGGGGGTTGTGTGGCCGTGCTGGGCTGTGACTGGACTCGGGGGCTGTGTGGCCGTGCTGGGCTGTGACTGGACTCGGGGGTTGTGTGGCCGTGCTGGGCTGTGACCGGACTCGGGGGCTGTGTGGCCGTGCTGGGCTGTGACCGGACTCGGGGGTTGTGTGGCCGTGCTGGGCTGTGACTGGACTCGGGGGCTGTGTGGCCGCGCTGGGCTGTGACTGGACTCGGGGGCTGTGTGGCCGTGCTGGGCTGTGACTGGACCCGGGGGCTGTGTGGCCGTGCTGGGCTGTGACTCGGGGGTTGTGTGGCCGTGCTGGGCTGTGACTGGACCCGGGGGCTGTGTGGCCGTGCTGGGCTGTGACTCGGGGGTTGTGTGGCCGTGCTGGGCTGTGACTCGGGGGTTGTGTGGCCGTGCTGGGCTGTGACCGGACCCGGGGGCTGTGTGGCCGTGCTGGGCTGTGACTCGGGGGTTGTGTGGCCGTGCTGGGCTGTGACCGGACCCGGGGGCTGTGTGGCCGCGCTGGGCTGTGACCGGACCCGGGGGCTGTGTGGCCGCGCTGGGCTGTGACCGGACCCGGGGGCTGTGTGGCCGCGCTGGGCTGTGACCGGACCCGGGGGCTGTGTGGCCGTGCTGGGCTGTGACTCGGGGGTTGTGTGGCCGTGCTGGGCTGTGACCGGACCCGGGGGCTGTGTGGCCGCGCTGGGCTGTGACCGGACCCGGGGGCTGTGTGGCCGCGCTGGGCTGTGACCGGACCCGGGGGCTGTGTGGCCGCGCTGGGCTGTGACCGGACCCGGGGGCTGTGTGGCCGCGCTGGGCTGTGACCGGACCCGGGGGCTGTGTGGCCGCGCTGGGCTGTGACCGGACCCGGGGGCTGTGTGGCCGCGCTGGGCTGTGACCGGACCCGGGGGCTGTGTGGCCGCGCTGGGCTGTGACCGGACCCGGGGGCTGTGTGGCTGTGCTGGGCTGTGACTGGACTCGGGGTGTGTCTCTGATGCTGTGCAGGGCGGAGGGCGCTGTGCTGACCACTGCTCGTGCTGTCTTCCAGTTTTCACTGAAGACCTACACTCCAGCCTCTACTTCGTCAATGCATCTCTGCAAGAGGTAGTGTTTGCGAGCACCTCGGGGACCCTGGTGCCCTGCCCGGCTGCAGGCATCCCTCCCGTGACCCTCAGATGGTACCTAGCGACGGGCGAGGAGATCTACGATGTCCCCGGGATTCGCCACGTCCACCCCAACGGCACTCTCCAGATCTTCCCCTTCCCTCCTTCAAGCTTCAGTACCTTAATCCACGATAATACTTACTATTGCACAGCTGACAATCCTTCAGGGAAAATTAGAAGTCAGGATGTCCACATCAAGGCTGGTGAGTACTGGCGCTTGCACTTCGTCACCTGGTGGGGTGGGGGTGGGGCCATTTCAGTACATGCCGGGGCAGGGGAGGACCAAAGAAAGCCCTGTCACCGGTCCATGCGCTCCCTGCTCACGACTTCTGAGAGTGTTGTGTTTTTTTTATGATTTTATTTGTTTATTTGAGAGGTGGAGTTGCAGACAGTGAGAGGGAGAAGCAGAGAGAGAGAGGTCTTTCTTCCGTTGGTTCAATTCCCAGATGGCTGCAACAGCTGGAGCTGAGCCGATCCAAAGCCAGGAGCCAGGAGCTTCTTCCTGGTCTCCCATGTGGGTGCAGGGGCCCAAGCACTTGGGCCATCTTCTATTGCTTTCCCAGGCCACAGCAGAGAGCTGGATGGAAGTAGAGCAGCTGGGACTCGAACTGGCGCCCATGTGGGATGCTGGCCTGGGGCTTTAACCTGCTGTGCCACAGCGCCAGCCCTGTTGCTGCATTATGACTGACAGATCCTTGACTCAAACTCACAGTAGCTCAAACTCGCCATGTTTGCTTCCGCCCCTCCAACCCCCACCTCCTCATCCTGCCCTACCCCATCCCAGGGGAGCAGAAGAAGAGACAAGAGACAAATGTTTGATCCAGAATACCTGTGTCCTGTTACAGAAAACAGAGGAAGTCCAATAGCTTTGCTTTCTCGGCTCCCCCCTCCCCCACCAAAAAAGAGATTATTTTCACTCTGTCATTCATTACTCAAATGTCGTCTATTAATAAATCCTGAATTGGCTATGGTCTTTTTAATAACGTATTATGGCTTTTAAAAAAGTCATCATTGCTACGAATCAACCCAAGGAAACAGCCTGAGACACACAGGTGTCCAAGGCCTTACACACAGGACACGGTCTGCAGCCCTGTCCTAGTCACAAGGCCCTGACAATAGGTACATTTCTGTTAGCAAGCAGGGTTTTAGATTTTTAAAAAGATTTGTTTATTTGAAAGGCAAAGTTACAGAAAGACAGAGAGGAAGAGAGGGAGAGGTCTTCCATCCGTTGGTTCACTCCCCAAATGGCTGCAATGGCAGGAACCAGGCACTCTGTTTGGGTCTCCCCCATGGGCGTCAGGGGCCCAGGCACTCGGGCATCGGCAGGGAGCTGGACAGGAAGCAGAGCAGCTGGAACTCCATCCGGTGCTCCTACGGGATGGTGGCAGTGCAAGCTGAGGCTTAACCCACTGTGCCACAATGCTGGCCCCAAGGCTTTTACAGTTTTAGGTCTAAAAATACTTGAGTAGACCGGAATCCTTGGATAGAGTGACATGGTATGGTGACAGAGCAAAGAGAATGTCACTTTGACTGTTGTGTTATACACCAGTCGCTGGAGGAGCTTTGTAAGAATTTCCACGGCAAGTGAGAGGGTGCTGGCGGGAGACATCACAACAGGAGCGAGATAGGAGCTGTTCTGAATTCCCGAAGATGAGCTCTTTGATAGAAGCCGTCAACCACTCGACGGTGACTCATGCTGCCAGCTAGTCACTTCCCCAAGTGTAGTTTGATCTCCATGACACGTTCATGAATTCCAAGACCTGCACAGGAATTGCACTTGAGCATGGGAGACAAAGATTGACTTTAATCAAGAGATACGGAAATTTGATAAGTCAACTCATCAAAGCAAATGAAACTTACATGGGGATCTCTAAGCCGGACAGAGATACAGTGACTGCTTTATACGTGGCAGGCTGACCGTTTTAATGATGTGTTATAAAACATATTTACGCGGCGCCGGCACACCGGGTTCTAGTCCCGGTCGGGGCACCGATCCTGTCCCGGTTGCCCCTCTTCCAGGCCAGCTCTCTGCTGTGGCCAGGGAGTGCAGTGGAGGATGGCCCAAGTTCTTGGGCCCTGCACCCCATGGGAGACCAGGAGAAGCACCTGGCTCCTGCCATCGGATCAGCGCGGTGCGCCGGCCGCAGCGCGCTACCGCAGCGGCCATTGGAGGGTGAACCAACGGCAAAAGGAAGACCTTTCTCTCTGTCTCTCTCTCACTGTCCACTCTGCCTGTCCAAAAAAAAAAAAAAAAAAAAAAAAAAAAAAAACATATTTACAATCTACAAAGCACCACTTGTAGAGAAACTTAGATCTGTGTCTATTCATCTATTTCCTTCTGTTTTGGGCTTCCTGTCAGATTAAGAATTAAATACTTCTTCCAGTTGTCAGAGAACGGGTATAATGACACCGGAGGGGCGAACGTTGCGTCACATCATCTTGCATTTGGGTCCACGGCCCCCGTCTTCACACAGCTGTGCTTTGTGTGCCGGCGTCGTTGGCATGGGGAAGCCGGTGGGATAGGACTCAGCACACGCACCCCCGTGATGTCAGTTTGCACTTAAGGAATACTTCAAAAAGGTCACAGAAAATGGAATTGAAAGATAGGTTTATCTTAGTGCAAAGGAATGCGCAATCTGTGCATAACCATGCGCATTTCCCATCTGAAGATCCCTTCTGTGAGATGGGCAGTCGAAATGCCCAGATGAACGTTTTGTCATTTAATTTGACTTCTTATAAGGCACACATCATGGTTGTAATAGTCTTTCAGACCATTTGTTCGATACTTGAAAACTCAATTTCTCCGTGGCTACACAGCTAACCAGTGCAGAGCTGGGTGGTTATTCACTAGGGCATGTGAAAGACACTTGAACGTACCTCCAAAATTTTGTGGAAAAATGAGACAGGCTACTGGGATAGTGGTTAAGACACGGGCTAAGATGCCTGCGTCCTGTATCAGAGTTCGTGGCTCAATTCCCAGCTCTGTTCCTGCCTCCACCTTCCAGCTAACATGGCCCCCAGGAAGTTGACGAGGGCCCACGTGATTAAGTTCCTGCCACCCACAGGGGAGACCTGAATTGGGTTCCCAGCTCTTGGAGGCCAGAGCCATTGTGAGCATTTGGACAAGGGAACCGGAAGGTGGACTCTCTCTCTCTCTCTCTCTCCATCCCCCTTCTTCCCCTCTTTGGGTGTACATCTGGTTCTCAAATAAAAACATTGAAAGGAAAAGTTTAACCTTTATTAAAAAAAAAAGCAGAACTAGGAGTTATTTTTCCATTATTTTGCATTAAAGATTTGAGGTACCCACATTTGTGTTACCCATGGACAGCTCAGTTCAAATATTCCCTCTTGGGGTATCCTCCATCCGTTGGGTCATCCTCAATGTCTAAATGTCCTCTAGGTTGCTATTGGGATTTTCCTGGAATGATCCATTGAGCATGATGGCTTTGCAGTGTTTTCCTTCAGCAGCACCAGGTCTTGCTCTTAGCAAGGTCCCTCTGTGTCCACGTAGGTCTGGGTGGGTGCCAGCCCTCAGGTGAAGAAGATGCTCCCGTAGCAACAATCTGAGTTCTGATATAAAATAGAACCGGGCTGCAGATGGGAGCAGCCTTGCCCGTTACCCGTGCTGTTCTGTTCTCAGCAAAGGCAGCAGCTGTAGGACTTGGGGTCACCTCAGTCCCCCAAGTGATTGCTTCCCCCTCAGTAAACTGCTCAGTAACGTTTGGCTGGGACTGCTGATCACGGCTAGGGTGGAGGGGCAGCTTCCTTTTCTCTTGAACGAGCACTGAACAAAACCAGAAAGACAAAGGCTATGAATGCAGTATTCAAGCTTGGACTTCGGGCCGGGAAGGAAGATGGCCCTGGAGAAACTGGAAGTAACAGGGGAGCCTGGGACCGCCGCCATCTGTCGGTCACGTTTCTCAGTGGAGGACGCCAGAATCTGCTCACAGATTTGTCCAGAAGCTTCCTGTGCGGTTGCCCAAACGGGAAAGGAGCAAAGATGGATGGACCAGGACAAAGCCCTCTCCTGACATCCGTCAGGCTCCTCTGAGCGCCTTCCCGACGGGGCCTCCACCAGGGATGGCCAGAATCCCACCAAGTTGACCACCTTGCTCTCTGACCAAGTTCCTCCGTCTGTGATGTGGAAATGTTTGGCCACCTTTAGCCAGAATCCGACTGGACCCGTTTGGCAAGGGATCCCCTAACCTTGATGTCCCCTCTCAGCCATTCCCCATGCACAGACCCCTCTCCCTGCTCACTGCCCCAAATCCCCACTTGTCCGTGTTGTGTTAGGAGTTAGATTGCTCTCCCCTAAAACCGTCCTGACCCTCATTGTAGTAGACCTGCATGAGGTCCCCCTTACCTTGTTAACAGGGTTAGAGGAATTTCGCTTTCACACTAAGCCTGTAGAGTGACTGAATGGTGCGGTATTCACAGTAGAAAGAATTGAGCTGTGCAACTGTGCAGACACGGAACAGCCATCAGTGCTGATTCCTAAGTGAAAGAGGCCCATCTGGAAAGGGAGATGGAGTAGGAGTCCTGGCTGGCTTCTGGAATTGGCATGCCGTGGAGACAGTGGAAGGATCAGCAGCTTCCAGGAGCTGGCAGTTAGGGAGGGAGGACCACACAAGTGAGCAGAGGGGATTGTTAGGGCAGGGCGACTCGACACAATGCAGTGAGCAGCTGTGTGGCATCATGCCTAGGCTGAGAGTCCATCTGAACTGTGGACTTCCGCTAATAAAGTCTACTCATCCAGGAATTGTAACAAATGTGTCATACAAACGCAAAATGCTAGTGAAGAGAAAATGCAGATGAGGTAGAGAGAAACATATGGAAACTCTGTGAAGTTTCTCTATAACCTGAAAAATGTTCTAAAAAAACCAAAATCTATTCAAAAATACCTAAAGATACTGCAGGTAGATTAATGTCTAAACTGAGCCTCCAAGGAAAGGGATTGAGAGCTGAAAAGAAAAAACTAAAGAGGAGTATAGAAATGCATGCCAAAGTTTCCAGAACCATGAAAACCCACAGATCCACAGGCTCAAAGAATTCCAACCGCAAAATATGTGAGAGAAATATACAAAATCACATTGCCGTAAAACTCCTCAGAGCCCGTGGTAAAGAGAAAATGTGAAAAACAGCCTCAAAAGAGAAGCGCATTACACACAGAGGAAACAGATAAGGGTGACAGCGGATTTCTCGTCCAAATCAATGTGGGAAGACAGCAAACGGACTCCCGTAGTCTGAAAAGCTGGGATTCCATACCCAGTGGGAACAGATTTCGAAACTAAAGATGAAATAAAGGCTTCCTCAGACATGCAAAAGTGGACAGAATTCATTAGCTGCTGACACCCACTTCTAGAAACGTCCTACAAGCAGAAGAAAATTGACACCTGATCGCGTCCTGGATGAGCTCAAAGAGAAGACGAGAATGGAGATGGAAGCCACGTGGCCAAATAATCAAACTTTCGAAGGTGGCTGGCTGCTTCCATAAAAACATTAATGCACGGTTTGTGGCATACGAGGAGTTAAAATGTATGACAGGAATAGCATGAAGCCCTCACGACGTGGAGCGTAAGATTGTCAGGTTGTTGGGCTGTGTGGGAATATGTGTAATGTTATCTCCTTGTGCACGATGATAAATGACAGAAGTATACTTTAAAACCCAAAGGAAGGCTAAAGTCACAAAACAGAGTTATAGCTAATAAACCAAGAAGGGGGAAAAATAGAATTGTTAAACGATACTCAACCCAGAACAAGTAAGAAAAAGGAAACTAAGACTGGATGGTGAAAATAGAAACCAAACAGCAAGCTGACAGGCTTAAGTCTGACCCCATCACTGTTGCTATTAAATGCTTATGCTCCTCTCATCTGAATTACAACACAGAGATTGCCAGACTGGACTGAGCATTACCTAAAAGAAATACCATTTAAATACAAAGACACAGCTAGAGTAAAAGAATGGGAAAAAATACAGCATGTGCACCAGAGCCAATCAGGCTACTCCAAAGGAAATGCTGGAGGCTGAAGTAGGTGCCCTACTATCAAACACAGTATATTTCAGCTCCAGGAAGGTTAAGAACTAAAGAAAGTCATTTCATGGTGGGAGAGGGACTCATTAAATAAAAGGACATGACTGTTCTGAATGTTTATGCCTCTAACAAGAGAACTTCAAAATATATGAAATAAAAACTGGTGGGCCACAGAAGAAACAGACCAACCTACGGCTGAAGACTTCAATACCATTGATACTTCTGCCCATTGGTAGAAGGAGACAGAAAAGCAGTAAGGATGAAGAGTGACACCTGCCAATCAACTTGACACAAGTGAACAGAGCCTGATCCAACAGTCACACAATACTCATGTTCTTCTGGGACACACAGATGTTTGTTAACATGGACCATATTCTGGCAATAAAATATCCTCAGTACATGTTTTAAAAGTTTAAGTGTGTTCTTTGATGCCCATGGAAATGGCGTTCAAGTAGAAATCCCTAACTATGACATTTCTGGGAATTCCTCCTGTCTCCATGGTAAACGTACTTCTAAATCCTTTGTATACCAGAAATAAAGAGGATGTGGAAAAGGAGATGGAGCAAGGAAGAAATTAGAAAGATTTTGAAACTGAATTAAATTGAACTCAAAATAACCTAAGAATTGCAGGTTCCCCACTAAAGCCACATTGAGGAGACTACAGCTCTCAAGTCCATACGAGAAAAGAAAAGCAAATGCCTCAAATAGTTACCAAGCCTCTATCTCAACACTAGAAAAGAGGATGAAATTAAAAGAATAAGAACAAAGAAATAATAAAGATCAATGTGGAAATCAATAAGTCATAAAAGAGAGAAACATTAGAGGAAATCCGTGGAACCAAAAGTCGGATCTCTGAAAAAAGTTGATAACATCGATGTACGGATGGCCAGAGTGAAGAGGAAGTGAGGGGAGGCAAATGGGTCACATCGGAAGGAGGGGCGGCATCACTGTGTTTTCCAGACACTGAAATAGTAACAAAGGGATATTCAGAACAAGCACGTGCCAATTGACTCGACACTGAGATGAAATGAAAACCCCCTAAAATATGAAATACCAACACTCAGGCAGAAATACATAAACTGAATACCTTATATCTGTTAGAGAATTATAATTTTTTTTTTACAGGCAGAGTGGACAGTGAGAGAGAGAGAGACAGAGAGAAAGGTCTTCCTTTGCCGTTGGTTCACCCTCCAATGGCCGCTGCGGCCGGCGCGCTGCGCTGATTCGAAGCCAGGAGCCAGGTGCTTCTCCTGGTCTCCCATGGGGTGCGGGGCCCAAGCACTTGGGCCATCCTCCACTGCACTCCCGGGCCATAGCAGAGAGCTGGCCTGGAAGAGGGGCAACCAGGACAGAATCCGGCGCCCCAACCGAGACTAGAACCCGGTGTGCCAGCGCCACAAGGTGGAGGATTAGCCTGTTAAGCCACGGCGCCGGCCGAGAATTTTAATTTGTAGGCAAAGGCTTCCTACCATGAAATTCTAGGTTCAAATGGCTTCACTATTGAATTTCTCTCAACATTTCAGGGGGAAACAAAAATTCTAATCATTTTTCCAAAATGTTGAAGAAATTAGAATAATGGGAAAATCAGTTTACGAGGTCAGAATGGATACTAAAACAAGAGACATTGCTGGAAAAGAGAACCATAGACAAACGCCTTCTGTGACTATGGGTGTAAAAACTTTTAAAGGATGAAGCGTCCTGAACACGCAGGGCCTATTTATGGAATGCAACGTTAGTTTCATATTTTCTTTAAAGATTTATCTATTTTATTTGAAAGGCAGAGTTACAGAGAGGCAGAGGCAGAGACAGATTGAGAGAATGAGAGAGAGAGAGAGAGAGAGGGACAGAGTGAGGGGGGAGGGTCTTCCATCCACTGGTTTTCTCCCAAAATGACCACAACAGCCAAAGCTGAGCTGATTCAAAGCCGGGAGCCAGGAGTTTCTTCTGGATCTCCCATGTGGGTGCATGGCCCAGGCACTTGGGGCATCTTCTACTGCTTTCCCAGGCCATAGCAGAGAGCTGGATCAGAAGTGGAGTAGCTGGGACTCAAACCAGAGCCCATATGGGATACCGGCACTGTAGGCAGCAGCTTTACCCGCTACACCACAGCGCCGGCCCCTAGTTTCACATTTGATACTTCTCCAGTGTAAGTCATCACATTATTTCGAAAGTGATCATGTGAGCATTCCCACTGGTACAGAAAGGCTTGATGGGGCTGGCATTGTGGCATAGTGAGTAAAGCCACAGCCTGCGATGCTGGCATCCCATATTGGCTCTGGTTCGTGTCTTGGCTGCTCCCTTTGCCGTCCAGCTCCATGATAATGGCCTAGGAAAAGCAGCGGAAGAAGGCTCAAGTCCTTGGGCCCCTGCACCCACATGGGAGACCTAGAAGAAGCTCCTGGCTCTTGGCTTCTGCCTGATCAAACGTTGGCTGTTGTAGCCATCTGGGGAGTGAACCAACAGGTGGAAGACCTCTCTCTCTCTCTGTCTGTCCCCCCCCCCCCCCCGTCTCCCCTCCCGTAATTCTGAATTTCAAATAAATAAATCAGTATTTTCAAACAAAGGAAAGCGTTGACAAAAATCCAGTATCTACTATAACAATAATGAAAATAATAAAAACCACTTAGAAAACAAGGAGTAGTTTCCTCAGTCTGATGATCATATTTAATGTCTAAATAGTAGATGCTTTCTTTGAAGATGAAGAACAATACCAACGTCTGTAATCTCACCACTTCCATTCCAAGAGGTTCTGTCCAGAGCAATAGGGCAAGAAAAAGAGGAAAAAATTACCCGGACTGAAAAGAGAATTTCACATGTCTTTTTTATGGATGGCAATCATCAATATGGAAAATCTAGTGGAATACACAAAAAAGTTACTGGAAATAAAAATGTCTCGGTATCATGGTATACAAGGTTAACACACATGCACACTTGCAATAATAGGCAGAAATTTTTAAAAACATTAGAATCAAAAAGAAATACTTGGGAATAAGTCTGACCAAACAAGTAAAAGACATGGATTCAAAACCAAGCAAAACCAAAGAAGATGTAAATAAAAGGAGAAATAACTTTTCTGTCTTCCCTTGGAGAATTCAGTGTTATTAAGATGTCAGTCTCCACAAATGGTCTACAGACTCAGTACCATCCCACCAAAAACCCCTCAGCAGCCATTTGTTTTTTTGACAGGCAGAGTTAGACAGTGAGAGAGAGACAGAGAGAAAGGTCTTCCTTCCATTGGTTCACCCCCCAAATGGTTGCCATGGCTGGCGCGCTGCGCCGATCCAAAGCCAGGAGCCAGGTGCTTCCTCCTGGTCCCCATGCGGGTGCAGGGCCCAAGCACTTGGGCCATCCTCCACTGCCTTCCCAGGCCACAGCAGAGAGCTGGACTGGAAGAGGAGCAACCAGGACAGAACCAGCGTCCCAACCGGGACAAGAACCCAGAGTACTGGTGCTGCAGGCAGAGGATTAGCCCAGTGAGCCACGGCACTGGCCTCACAGCAGCCAGTTTTAAAGCCTTTGTTTAAAAAATAAAAACAAACTGATGAGTTGATTCTAGATTCTAGATTCATGTGGAAGTACAAAGAACCTAAAATAGCCAGAATTACCTTGGAAAAGGAGTAGTTTTTAGGAAGGCTAGCACTACCCAGCTTTAGTCTTGCAATAAAGATAGCTGCTAGATATGTAAGTAATATGAAGTAGTTTAGAAGTAGACCCACACATGTCTGAACAGCTAAAAAGTGAGCAAAGTGCACAGACATTCAGTGGACAAAGGATGATCACGTCAACAAATGATGCTGGAAAAAATCACCTATCCACGTGTGAAAAAAATCAACCTTACTAGATACCATGCACCAGAGTGAAGATTAACACGAAATGGGTCATAGAGATAAATACAAACCTAAAGCTATATAACTTCTTGTCAAAAAATGAGGAGAAATCTTTGTAATCTTGGGTTGGGTAAAAAATTCTTAGCTATGACCCAAAAAGCACAATTCGTTAAGCAAAAAACTATAATGGATTGTACCAAAATCTAAAACTTCTGATCTTCTGGACACTGGAAGGAGAATTCAAAGGGGGAGCCATAGCCCCCGAGTAAGTGGTCCTAAAACATGTGTTTGTTAAAAGACATAACTGGAACAAAATCTATACACTCAAGAATAGAACAGAAAGCAGTAACATTGAAGAGACTCTTCACCAAAGAAAATACACACACAGAGTGCTCATGAACCTATGCTTGACCTCACGCATCGTCAAGGAAATGCAGAGTAAAGCCCCCATGAGATAGAAGCTTCTGTCCTTGGTAGAAAATTCAAAGGACCGAGCAGCCCACAGTCAGTGAGAATGTGGGGCGGCCGGGACCCAAGTGTTTTGCTGGTGGGGATATAAAAGGGTGAAGCCCCCTCCAGAAACATTTGGGTAATCTCTCTAGAAACTTCACATCCACTACTATATATTCCAGCTATTCTATTCTTAGCAACTTATGCGAAGATTATGTTCACAGACTTTCACGTGACTGCTCCTAGCCACTTTATTCATCTTAGCTAAAATAGCCTGTCCACAGGCAAATGAGTAGGCCAATTGTGGTTCATTCTTGTGGTTGACCATTACTCCACAGAGAGATGGACTAGGCTGTTCATGCGCACAATGGCAGGTAGGAATCTGTGAATAAAGTGTACATGCTGTATGATTGCATCTACACCGGACTCTAGAATGTGCACACAAACCTACCGTGAGGGAAAGCGCAGTAGCTGTTGTCTGAACAGGCGGATCAGGAAGGGTGGGAGGAGGTGTTCCACAAGAGAAGATGGGTGCTTCTGCGGGAAGCACCTGCTCACGGTCTTGGTGGGCCATCATCTCCATTGTGGAGGTGGCTTTGTCTGTGTGGACACAGGCCACACACATCAATAACGCAGCCAGCCCTTTTTTTTTTTAAGATTTATTTGTTTATTGGAGAGGCAGTGTTTCAGTCAGAGAGGGAGGTCTTCCACCCACTGGGTCACCCCCTGCCCCCAATGGCTATAACAGCTGGAGCTGGGCTGATCCGAAGCCAGGAACTGGAGCTTCTTCCGGGTCTCACACATGGGTGCAGGGGCCCAAGCACTTGGCCATCTTCCACTGCTTTCCCAGGTCATTAGCAGGGAGCTGGATCAGAAGTGGAGTAGCTGGGATTTGAATGGGATACTGGCGCAGGGTGTGGATGCTTAACCCACTGCCCCACAATGTGGGCCCCCACCCCCTTGTTTATCCTGTGTTCACATCACCCAACATGGCCCTAAACCCTTGGTCACAAGTAATTATACTAGGAGAGAGAAGCTGACTGAGCTAGGCCATCAGTTCCTCTGCACTCTGGTTTTCCCAAGGCCATGTGCCAGAGTCCCCGTGTCATCAAAGGGTGTCTCTTCTTTCAGCCACGGTAGCCCAGGGAGGCTCCTCTTACCAGCAGTCAGAAGGGCTCCGTGCATAAGCACAAGGCACCGTGCTAAATACTAGAAGCCGTTTTCTGCTCTGCACAGCCGTGCAAGGTAGATGGGCACCCACTGTTGATGGAGGAGGCGGAAGCCACTGCAGGCCTGTTGTTGGCTGCGCCTAGCAGCTGAGGTGGGGAGGCGGGGAGGCGGTCTCCCCTCTGTGCCCTGTGGTGTCTGGACGGCACCGTGCTTCTTTCCATCTTTCCATTTCTCCATTTCTCCCTCCTCCCTTGCTGCCTCACGTGGGCTTCTCATCCCTCAGGGCAGCCGAGGAGCCTCCTCCCTCTCCCGACCACTCCTGGACGTGCCTTCACACCCCAGCTTTCCCTACATTCCCCACAGACACCCTCAGTCCCCCCAGGCCTGAGGTCCTCGCCTTTCTATTGTTTCCCTCATTGTTGTGCTACATGGATTTTGCTTCTTCCTTCAGCCAATTGTTCCATACATGTGAGGGTTTCCATAGCCCCAGGACATCATTCAACATGACAGGTGTTTGAGATGTGCTTTTTGACGTTTTTCAATTAACAAGTAGTCAGCTGAATCTATTTTTAACAAAAAACAAAGACAATTTTTTTCTAATAATCTAATGTTGTGTCTTGACCTCTGTCCTCAGATTAGCACTTCCCAAATCAGAAGGAAGTTGGGCACCTGCCTGCCTTCCCTCCTCCCCACCCAAAGTCTTATCCTGAGGGCATTGCCAACATCAAATAACAAGTGAAAAACCCACCAGGGACCCTGGTTGAGAGAGAGACCACCAGAGTGGAAGGCTGCGTGTGTTAGTGTCTTCATGGCACATCCTCCCTCCTTTCATAGCAGCAGCCCTGGTTCCCCATTTTCTTCTGTGATCCACAAATTACGGGGTTGGCCTTTTCTGATCAACAATTTTCTCACTGAAATATGAACTGAAGGTTTCCCTTGCTTGCTGATAAGGTTTGAACTGCTGAACTGTTAGGTCTAACAGAGGGATATCTCCCAGTGTACACCAGCTGTGTGCTCTCTTGCCCAGTACATAGGACTGGTTTCCCCCCAAAGCCATGTCACCATAGATTCTCTTGATTAACCATAAAGCTTTTAAACTTGAGTAAGGAAGGTGTGGTTTGTCACGGCCACAGTTGGCAGCCCTAAAATCAGATCCCCTGCATTTGTGCACTGGTTGCTAAGATCTTGGTCTGCTGCCCCCAGAGGTTTCCTGGGGCACACTCTAGATCTTCATACACACACAACTGGGAAACTCGCTCCCTGAGCCCGTGACACCTGCTGGGACCACCCAGAATCCCTGCTGCTCTGCCGGGATGTGGGGCAAGCTCGCAGGTGTGGTGAGTTCCCCAGAGGACCAGCAGGGCTGGAACCTCACTGAAGCCACACCCACGTGTGGTCACGTCCCCTCTGCACCCCACTTCCCGCCACTGTCCCTGCTGCTCCTGGGATCACATCCTTGGTCAGTCACCTGAACCCAGCTCCTCCTCTCTAGGATCTGCCTGTGGAGAGAACCCACTTTATGACACCAACCATCAGACTTGTAGTGCAGGTGCCAATCAAATTTAAAATAAAGGGTGTTTTGGCCTGTGTCTTAGGGTTCTAACCAGTGTCTGTTTTAGTAATTCCTAGTAGTTGCTTATGGAACAGAGGCAGAATTGGCCCCAGTCTCTTAGGAAGCTGGCTGTGACCCCAGGAAACTTACAGGCTCTGAGAACTGTGTACATCCCGACAGATAGCAGTGTGGGCTTGTGCCCCAGGAAGAAGCAACTCACTAGAAAGATGAAGACCTCTAATAAAAGCCCACATTTAAAAAAATACTAATGAACAGTGGCTATAAATTCAAATGTAGACTATGTTCTACAGAAGGATTAGAAATTCTCTCAGAATGCAAGTTCCGTGTGTCTATTCATTCTCCAAATACGCCCTAGCACCTCCTATGTGCCAAGCACTGTCAGAAGTTCTAATATGATGTTTTGAAGGCTTGATATGTGGTGTTATTAGTGCAGTGTATGATCTAGTGTGGTGAGGGGGCAGGGAGGGGAGAGTTTCTTTCTACTCTGGGGTTCAGGGCACCAGGGATGCCCCACTTCCACAAGAGCTGGGTTGGTTGAGATTTGCCTACAAGGTAGAGGGAGCAAAAATCAAGGGGTTAAAATTGTGGCTCTGGGGAGGGGGGAGGCGCTGTGGCATAGTAGGCTAAGCCTTAGCCTGTGGTACTGGCATCCCGTATGGGCTCAGGCTGGTGTCCTGGCTGCTCCTCTTCCGATCCAGCTCTTTACTATGACCTGGGAAAGCAGTAGCAGATGGCCCAAGTGTTTGTCCCTGCACCTGCATGGGAGACCCGGAAGAAGCTCCTGGCTCCTGGCTTTGGATCAGTTCAGCTCAGGCCATTGTGGCTGTCTGTGGAGTGAACCAACAGATGGAAGACATTTCACTCTCTGTCCCTCTCTCTGTAACCCTACCTCTCAAATAAATAAATAAAATAATTTAAAAAATGGTGGCTCCTGGGAGGTCCTGGCCTCACTGGGCAGCTCAAGGAAAGGAGCGTTTCCCCATCTAGGTGTAGGTGCCTGGCCTGAGGGCTCTCCCAGAGCGCTGGGTTTTAGGTGCCAGCACTAGGAAAATCCCCATTTGGTCACCCTGTATGCTTGTGGCTCCCATGCCCGGGCCTCCTACACAGATGCACACCTGGTGGGAAGGTGTCCCCTGTGTCTCCTGGAGCAACTTCTGTTTGTTCTTCCCATGCTGAGACATAGAACTTGTCCCCTTTGTCTTGACTTCTGTTGAAATCTCCCCTCTGTGAGCCACTAGCAAGGTCTGCTGAGGTTTGGGGAGGTGGAGACATTGCACAGCACAGAAACAAGCGTCCCAGGTTCACACCAGGGGACACAAGCTTCAGTCGGAATCATTGGAATCATGTACCTGCTTAGACCCCCCACCCCGTGACAATGGTCTCTCTCTCTCTCTCTCTCTCTCTCTCTCTCATATTCAACCCCTCATTCTCTCTAGTCTTCTATCCATTCTCTTCTCTTTCGTCTGCTCTCCACCAAGCTCAAATCCTTCCTTTCTAAGGAGTTTGATCAGCTTACCTGTCTGTAACCTTTCCCACCCATGGCCACGGCCCTCAGCTCTCCCTCAAGGGTTGTGTGCGGCTGTCTTCCTGTACGATGTCAGGTCCCTCCCCTGTGCATAGTGATGCTGTTCCTGCAGTCAGACTCTCGGGCACTCTCAGGGGACCTCCTGCCAGAGGTGTGGCGTTGCCACCTGGCGCATCACCTCACACGACAGATCTGGTTATGACTCAACTTGAAAAATCTCTCTGGCTTGAGGTTAGAATAAAAAATCCTCCAGGGTGGGAAAAAATTAAATACTAATGTTAAAAGTACTCTTATCAATGCTGGTCCTGCTGAAATGCTCAGTGTATCAGTTACCGCCAGTCCTCCCCCTCTGGGGAGTTTCCACCTGCCATCAGGAACTTCTCTTAAATTCACCCCTAGCTTTGCAAGGTATCAGTTTCCATTGAAGTTATCTCACAGGCAGTTTTCTTTTTTCTTTCGTTCTTTTTTGTTTTATTTATTTGACAGGTAGAGCTATAGACAGTGAGAGAGAGAGACAGAGAGAAAGGTCTTCCTTCCATTGGTTCACTCCCCAAATGGCTGCCACTGCCGGTGCTGCGCCGATCCGAAGCCAGGAGCCAGGTGCTTCCTCTTGGTCTCCCACGTGGGTGCAGGGGCCCAAGCCACAGCTACTGTAGGCACTTGGGGAGCAAAGTAGTAGATGGGAGACCTCTCTATCGCTCTTCTCCGCTTCTCTGCCTTTCAAATAAAATAAATAAAAAATAGATGATTGATAGCAATCTACTCCCAATTCCTGGAAACTCTGGGGGATCGATGAACTGTTCTCTGTTATCCTCTTGCACTGAGAGCACCGTGTGTGTTCCTAATGGGTGTGTATTTATATGTTGAGTGATGAACGATGTGAAATGTACATAGCTTCCTTTTTCCCTAAGACATATATGTTACGCAGTTCATATATTTATAGATGCATGCTACAGTGTATGACAGTACTTCAAAAAGTTCATGGAAATTGAAGGATACGTTTATTTGGGTAGAAGGTTTTCTGAAATGTATGCATACCCCAGGTCTCTAGAAAGTTCATGGAAAATACATACTACGACAAACGCTAGAATGAACTTAACCATGGTGTGGAGCTCAGCCTGTGTCTTCACTCCCTTCTCCCTGTCTTCCAGTTTTACGGGAGCCCTATACAGTCCGAGTGGAGGACCAGAAAACCATGAGAGGCAATGTCGCAGTCTTCAAGTGCATTATCCCCTCCTCGGTGGAGGCGTACGTCACTGTCGTCTCCTGGGAGAAAGACACTGTTTCCCTCGTCTCAGGTAAGCGTGGCGTGGCCGGCGAGTGGGGCACGCGGCTCAGCACGTGCAGGGCTGGCGCTGAGGTGGCGATGGGGCTCCGCGGATGCTCTGATACACTTGGGGCTGAAGCTGTGATACCGTGCAGCCTGCTGGAAGTGTTGTAGGTGGCTTTGTGATGGCGTGATTCCGATTTTCCTCGGCGAATTGATGGATGGTTGGAAGTTAGTGCCTTGCCCTGGAAGGTGGCCATTATGTCAACTTTTAGGAGGAATCGTGGTTTTATTTCTGCCTCCAAGAGCAGAGAAGTAGCACTGTGGTGCCTGGCGGAGACCTCAGTGTCACAGGTGTGACCGACGTTCTGCAGCTAACATCTGGAACGTGGGTGCCCTGATTTTACGCTCGTTGGTCCTTTGCAATGTTGCGAGTTATGTTGTCTCTCTAACCTCTCTCCTGGAGCTCCTGTTAAGAATACCTGTTTGGGCGTTGACGTACGTATTTGTGCAGCCATCATTTCTTGGCTAATGGTGGTACCTAGAAATGAGACTCCCGAAAGCTGAGAGAGAGAGAGGGCGTCGGGCTGCCGATGGCACTGGGGGCAGCCTGCTCTGTGTGAGGCGCCTGGAGACACCACTGCCTGCAGGGGCTCGGTTTTCCCGGTTTGTGCTTCCTTGGATGGTGGCTGCTGGTTGCTTTGGAGGATTGTGATGGGTGTGGCGTGTGTCCTGATGTGTGTGAGAAGTAGCGTGTGCGAGGCCATGTGTGAGCGTGCACGCGCACACAGCGCTCGCCCTAGGTCATTCTTGACCCACAGCGACGTTCGTCGATTTCCTGGGAGCTCGCCCCTCCCAGAGGATGGCGCTTCTGTCCCTCAGCTTACTGATGGGCTGTCGGACGTGGGTTCTCATCCAACAAGGATCAGAGACCCCTCAGAGATCCAGACCAAGTGGAAGTAGTTTGTCTTTGGAGGACAAACTGGGATGCAATGGTAGTTTCTGTTTGTCTTGCAAGTGTCTCTACAGAGAATTCGAAACCCCTCACGCTTCAGTGAGCAAGCAGCTCCTGGCTATTACATTGATTAATCATCATCATTTGTTCACCTGGAGTACTGAAAACTGTCCATTACGCGATGGCGGTAGTCAGAGCAGAGACCCCTTGACACTTTCGTTGGCTCCTGTTTGTGCACGGCTTCCTGGTCTTCATTGTCTCTCCTTAGGGCTCAGTTTTCCGAATGGCAGGTGGCCAGATTCGATGATGGCTCTCTGCCAGAGCTCTCAAGTTCACAAGATTCGGGGGTGCAGATCCCGAGGGGGAAGCCCTGGGGGCTGCAGGTCAAGGCTCCCACCCTCTGGGGCTGAGGTGGAGGGAGCCTCTACCAGTTCTTAATACCGGCATCCACGTTTGGGGCCGCTCGGGCGGAAGAAGAACACGTCGGGGAGTGGCCATGTGCCTGGTAGTGCTTTCACATGGGGGTGACACGTGGCATTTCTGTTCACGTTTCATGGACAAAGCAAGTCCCACGGCCATGTCTGACTTCCAGTGGGTCCTGTGCGTGGCAGCCAAGAGCTGGAAGCTGATGAGAGCCAGACGGGCCTGGCGTGCGGTGTCCCACCTCTGCCACCACGTGCTCTGTGTGTCCTGTCTTCTCCAACATCTTGGACTCGGGCTGGCCACCCAGGCAGTGGTCGGGTGTTTGTAATCTGTGGAAATGGACTTGATGCTTTCTCTGCAGAGTGGGGCGATGCTATTACACACAGTGCAGACTCCAGGGTCAGCAGCGTCAAGTCTTCTCTCAGGCATGGGTGGGGCTTTGTCCTTTGGTAAGATCTTCTGCCTCCCATTCATATATCTACATGAATGGGGGGGGAGGGATGGAGGGAGGGAGGGGCAGGCTGAGACTCACACACACACAGAGGTATCGAGCTTCCATCTGCTGGTTCACTCCACAAATGGCCCCAACAGCTAGGGCTGGGCCAGGCTGGAGCCAGGAGCCTGGAACTCCATCCTCCTGCACGGGTGCAGGGGCCCAAGCACTTGGGCCATCTTCCACTGCTCTCCCTGGGCACATTAGCCCAGAGCCAGATTGGAAGTGGAGCAGCCAGGACTTGAACCTGCGCCCACATGTTATGCCAGCATTGCGGGTGGTAACTTAACTCGCTGCACCACGAGGCCAGCCTTGACATCCCAAGTTCAAAGGCAATGATGCGCACTGGGGCGGAGCTTTTCCTCCCTGCAGAGCTCTGGAGAAGGAACACACGCCAGGCATGTATCTGCTTGAGGAGGACAGCAGTGGAAGTCAGGCATCGGGAGAGGCAGGAGAGGGAAGGGGAGGTTTCACACACACGTAGTGAGACCTGCGTCTCATAACCTGTGCATAAGATGAGCTTTCGGGGACAGGCATTAGGCACAGCAGTTACAGACGCTGCGTGGGACAGCACCTCCTATTTCGGAGTGCTTCCAGTTCCCGTTTCCTGCTTAATACACCCTGGGCAGCAGCAGTGACGCCCGGGACTCTGCCACCCACATGGGAGACTTGGGAGGAACTTCAAGCTCTTGGCTTCAGCTTGGCCCAGACCAGCTGTAGGGCTATTGTGAGTGTTTGGGGAGTGAACCATGGATGGGAGTGCGCACTCTCTCTCTCTCTTTCTCTCTCTCTGTCTTTCTCTCTATCTGTTTGTCTCTCCCTTGTGAATGAATTAAAAACATATCTTTTTAACTGATCTGGAAAGTGGCAATAGGACCCCAGAGCAGAGCCGTGATCTGTCCATACAAAGTCTAGACATTAACCTGTAACAGATCCCGGGTGCTGAGCCCCACCTGTCTCGCCTGCCCCTGGAAGGAGCCCACGAAGCCTCTGGGGCGACAAAGTGGTCAAAGATGTTGGCGACTTAATGGACAGGCCAGTTTCAGATGGTCTCTCTGGGGAGGGCTCTGTTTCCCTCCGGTGCCAAGACAGGTACAACAGAGGCAAGAGGGGCTCCGGGGAGGAACCTGTGGTCTCCGTCTTCTTCATCCAAGGGGCTGGGCACCTGGAGAAGCCGTGTTGGGAGAGTGATGTTGTGTAGCTCAGAGGGCCCAGGAAGGGGGGAGCGTTTCTGAGTTAGCACCAAGTCCAGGAGGATGTCCTGAGTGCTGTGTGCACAGTAGGAGATCTGTAACAGGAGGTGGGGGTGAGTCTCCGCTTTGTCAATTATCCCAGCCCTACAGTGCCCTGAACTCTTTTGCTGCGTGGCTGGCGTGGTCGCCAGCCAAGCTCCCCCTGCCCGTGGTGGCCTGGTCATCCCAGCCTGCAGTGCAGCTGGTGGGATATTCGTCCCCGGAAACATTCCTCCTTGGCCCTGAGTACTTCCTTGGTGGCCGATTCTTCCCAGAGCAAGCAGGGATGGACTAAGCCGGACATCAGCAAAAGCCTGGGCAGGCCCCTCCCCCTCCCACAGGGAGCTGGGCGTGGTATCAGAGTGGACGGCACAGGGACCTTGGAGCTGGGACTGACGGCAGCCAGGAAGTGGGTCAGCGGCGCCCCTGTTCCCGCCGGCGCTCCCCTGCACCTGTGTGTCCTGGCGATGCTGGTGGTCAGCCTGAGGGTCCCCAGGCCCTTGGGGAAGCGAGAGCAGCCGAGGCTGCTTCCACTGAGAGCTCGGGGTGTTCACAAGTCTCGGGGTCAGGGCTCCCAGGAAATCATGGTTGAGCTGGTGGAATAGTTGCCCCTTACAGATTGCTTTTCAATGTAAAGAAACATTTAGAGAGATGTGCAGGGTTCCTCTGAGCTCACCTTACTCACTTCCACCCTCAATCTTGGTGGAGACAATAGATGGGAGGCGTGGGGGACGAGAAGCCCCTGCCCCTGTCTGGCTGGGCCCTAATGCAGGCGTTTGCAGCAGCCCGAGGCTTGCTCTCTCCAGGGCCTGCCTTGATTTCCACCCAGAGAAGGCTTCCACCGGCCTGAGCCGAGAGTAGGGGTCCAGTTGTCCCTCCTGGTCCTGTGAGGTCCTAAGGTTAGCAAGGATGACATGAGTTCAGTTGCTTTGAGCCAGCTTTGGAGAGAATCTTCCAGTATTCTAGAGATGGGAATCGTGTCATTGTCCCGTAGGAAGTGGAGCAGTGGAGCAGCTGCCGCTGCCTGCCATCTGCCCGGGCCGTCCCCGGGGGCTTGGGGCCCCATGTGCGGAGCCTTTGCTTGGGGACTCTGGTCCGGGGGAGGACAGGAGGCCCAGACACGGAAGGGCCAGGCTCTCAGCATCCTCAAAGACTGTGACACACCTGACCTGTTGTCTTCCTCGCTCATGCAAACGGGTGAGGACAGGCAATCCTCCCCGCGTCTCTGTGCATCTTAGCATCCTATCGCCTCTCCCGCTTCAGCCACAAGGGCTGCCTTCCAAATATCAGAGCGGCAAGTAGCCCCCCGTACCTACAGCAGTGTGGACGCCGTGTGTGCCCGAGGTGCAGCTCTGCTGAGATCCCAGGGCGGAACAATGGCACCTGCTTTCCACGCAGGTTCCGATCCACCAGCTCCTTGTGCGTTTCTTGCCGATTAGGACAGCCGGCAATACACGAGCCCGGCAGCCGTCTCTGCTGCTTCTGATAAGATTGTGAGAATCTCACCAGGGGTTTCGCTACATTAACATCAAAGACACAGCCCAAGGGTAACCGGATTTGGGAAATGGAAAAGGCAAACATTTTACTATTCCCAGAGAAAGCGCCTCCCTCCCTGGCGGCGTCCTGATTCGCTGCCCCTGCCATAGTGGGTCCAGACGAATCTTACCAGCTGGATCAGTGAGTTCGGGTCTAAGCAGGGGATCTTCTTCCTGGGTGTTGGGCCAAAGGGAGCTGCTTTCTGCCCACATTGAACATCAAAGGATGCAGAACTAGCCCTCCGTGTGAAACGCCCGCTCTGGTTCCTGGGCGCTGTTTGGGTCTGGACATCGCTGATAACACAGGCGTCTGGGGTTTCAGAAGCACCCCGCCCCCTCCTGGATGGCCCAGGAGACCACCGCAGAGTGCTGGTCTGTGGCAGGCAGTGGGCAAAATACCCCTGAAGGCTGCCTGGGGGGTGAGCAGGGCTCGGAAGAGAGGGGATTCTACAGGAGCATCTGTGTTTGCATTTCAGGAAGGGAGAGACAATTCAGCAAGACAGGCAGGCAGATTCTGCACGGCCTGCCTCGACACACTCCAGCAAAGCAGAACGGAGTGCGATCCCTTCTCCTCTGCAGGAGAGAGCAGCCCGGGTAGGGGCGAGGCCGGGAGGGAGACACAGCGGCTGCAGTGTGGCTGCGGCAGGCAGCGCTGCGGGGAGGCGCCCCTGCCTGCTCAGGCCCGTGGGTTCTGATTGCACTGACCTCACTCAGCACGTCCAGAGCCTTGTGCCACCGGCCTGTGGGTCAGCACCTTGTGCAGACCCAGCTCTGCCTTCCAGGGCGTGTGAGTGAAAGGGACACGGTCGATCTTAAAGTCGTGGAGGCAACAAAGCAGCTCTCAGCCTGGAAGCCTCGGCTGGGGTCTCACACGTGGCCGCAGAGCAGAGAGCATTTCTTTTCCACTCTCTTGTAGGAAACAGTAGCTCCTTTGTTACATCTGCTACCTGGCGTCTTCCAGTCTAAGGTTTGCATCCGTCGTCAGTACACGGGGCCCTCATTTCAAGCACCCGAGGTTATCCTTAGTGGAGGGTAGGCGACGTGCCCTGTGCACGGGCTCTGACGTGCCCATAGCGTGGCAAGAGAATACGGCCGACATGCTTTGGGAAGACGACAGGTGTCAACTGCTCACGGGGTGTGTTTCGGGGTGTGAGGTGACCAAGAAGTATCTGGAAGGGAGAGTCCTGGTCACTTCGTTCCCTTAAACCGTTAACTGTGTCAGAACTTTGTCTCGTATATGGCGCTCCCTGAGTTGGTTTTCCGTGTTACACCATCGCCACTGGGAAGTCGCTAGAACCTGGCTGTTTGCAGGTCAGCCGGGGCCCCTGCAAGACGCTGAATGGGGCCCTGCGTGGTGAGGGGCTGACGCCACTCCTGAGACTCAGAAAGATCGGGAGGTGCAGGGAGCCTGTGGAGCGTTGGCCTCCAGAGAGGCGAGCATTGCCATGGCCAGAACTGGAGGCCGTGCACTGTGGGTGAGGGCCCCGGAGAGCAAGATCTGACTGCGGCTTCTGAGGGACCCAAGGAGAGGGACAGATGTATATAGAGATCCGTTCACATGGATCTGTCAGGAGCAAACAAAAGAGGAAGGTGCGGCAGCAAACGTAACCTACAGCGTCTCGGGAGGGCGTGTGACTCCACACATGTGTGTGAGTGTGCTGTGTGCATGACATGGGTAGCATGTGTGTGTGTATGCGCTGGGTATGCTGTGTGCATGACATGGGTAGCATGTGTGTGTGTATGCGCCAGGTATGCTGTGTGCATGACATGGGTAGCATGTGTGTGTGTGTGTGTGCGCCGGGTATGCTGTGTGCATGACATGGGTAGCATGTGTGTGTGTGTGTGTGCGCCGGGTATGCTGTGTGCATGACATGGGTAGCATGTGTGTGTGTGTGTGTGCGCCGGGTATGCTGTGTGCATGACATGGGTAGCATGTGTGTGTGTGTGTATGCGCCGGGTATGCTGTGTGCATGACATGGGTAGCATGTGTGTGTGTGTGTATGCGCCGGGTATGCTGTGTGCATGACATGGGTAGCATGTGTGTGTGTGTGTATGCGCCGGGTATGCTGTGTGCATAGCATATGGCTGTGTGTGTCCACGAGAGGTGTGGAGTATGCACTTCTGTGGAGGTACATGATGTGTGTTGTGTATGGCATGTGCTGTTGCCCGTGTGTGTCTGTGGGTGTGTGGTGTGTGCGCTGCGCTTGTGTGTAGTGTGCACACGTGTGTGTATAAACCCTGCCTGCTATGAAGGTGACGGGCCCGAAAGCCTGGCTGACACCCAGGACAATGAGACTCAGACTTGGGTTGTTCTGACGCAGATTGGCTGAGTGACCCAGGAAAGGGGCTTTTCTCCTTTTTTTGTTTTATTTTAGAGGTGTGCTCACTGGGCATTTCACAAATGTACCAGGGGCCCCCGAGACCCCCGCTCTGGGTTCAGTGATTTGCTGGGAGGCTCCACAGGCCCAGGGTGGGGGCGAGTTCACAGCTGTGGTTCCTTCCAGTCAAAGGACTCGGAGAAAACCAGTGATGGGAAAAGGCACACGGGGTGAAGCTTAGAGAAAGCCGGGCTCAGGCGCCCATAGCCCTGCCCCGGGAGCTATGCAGGGTGCTCTCACCTCCCCCTCCCCCCACAGTCAGCTGTGAGACAGCATCGTGTGCCGGGGCTCAGGGGGACTCGGGCCCAGGGTTCTCGTGGCGGCTGGCTGCGTAGACACCCTATGCCTGGCACACGTCAAAATTCCAGACCCCCTCCCCTAAAGAGCACGAGACCCCCCTGTGTCAGCTGCACTGTTTGCATAGTTTAGGCCAAGCAAGCCCCTCTAATCGGGGTGGTGGGGGCCCTCCCAACACCTCAGTTCCCAGCGAGGGGCTTTGTGCCGTCTTGACGTTTGTAAGGGACTCCGTCTCGGGCGTGCTGACGTGACATCTTTTCTGGAGGGTGCAGCTCCTTCTGTGATGGGAGCTCACGTTCTTGCTGGTGTTTTTCATGCATTCAACAAACACTTCTTGAGTAAGCCCATCACCAAATGCTGGGAAAGACGAGCGAGTGAGGGGGTCTGTATGTTGAGAAATGTGTTGCCTGGCATCCAGACGCCCCGACATTGGAATGTTCTAACCCAGGTGCTCCTTGGTGCAGCTCTGTGTTCAGCTGTGAGGGTCCCTCTCCGGTTCTCCTGTCTCCCCGTGATGTTTGCTTGTTTTCAGACGTAGGAGATGGGTGGCCAGCCGAGGCCGTCAGAGCCCACAGTCTCTGGTCTGTCACTTCTCCATGAGTTGCACCTCGGGGAAGCTGAAGAAGAAGACAGGCTCACTCGTAACACCACACCAGGCGGAGCTGGCCACCGTGCCATTGGCATCGTCATCATCACGCCAGACGCGGGCGTCGGAGGCCAGGGCTTGCTCGGGGAATGTGCTATGCGACTAGAAAGTAGGACTCAACATGCAGCCATGTAATTTCGACTCCGTAATGGATCGGCTCCTTAACAGTTCAGTGTGGACCCACGTGGACCGCACCACACTCACGGTCTGCGTGCTCTGGGCTCGGTGGCAGGAGCCCCAGAAAACCAGGCGGCAGAGCTGCCGTGGTCGTCAGCGCTCTGTGGCTTTGCTTCTGGACAGGTGGGAGGGGAACTTCCAGGCTTGCTGTCTCCACCACACCCCAGCAGGCCCCACTCTGGCCGCCACCACCCTGGACTCCCCTCCTGCAGCCACGGGACTCTGCCACCGGTGACTGCATGGAGAATGGAGCCCGCTGGTTCTCGGGGCCCTGTCCCCAGCTCCCCACAGTTCTCTGTGTGGCCAGCGGTCTTTCCCAGGCATCTCCTTGGAGTCCATCAACACCCCATCACCAGCCTCCTGGCTCTCGTCCAGGACTGCAAACACAGGTCCTCAGGGCAGGCAGCCGGAGCGGGAGCAGCTCTCTTGGCCGGCCCCTCCTCCCTCAGACACGGGTGCCCTCGTGGCTTCCCTTGTGGGCAGATCTCCACCCTCCCATTTAATCGCTCATCTCAGTGCTACTGTCCACGTCTGTGTACACTTTTTTTTTAAAAAAATTGATCCTGCATTTTCCATTCTGTCTGGTAAGTTGTATTGGATTCAGAAAATCTATGTATTTTCTGCTTTATTTTTCTGTAAACATTAGGCTGCTCTAAAAATAAAGTCAGTTAAAATATTTTAAAAAATCCCCCTTCAGTGCTGTGCTCACCGCACTCCCCTTGATCCCCGGCCATGTCCCGGGGCCGCATGTCGTCAGTTCTGTGCTGCCCTGTCTTCTCTTTGGTGCTCATTCCATTTCTTAAGTCACAGGTGCTCGGGTCCCCCAATTTTTTTTAAAGATTTATTTATTTATTTGAAAGTCAGAGTTACACAGGGAGAGGAGAGGCAGAGAGAGAGAGAGAGAGACAGAGGTCTTCTATCTGCTGGTTCGCTCCCCAAATGGCCGCAATGGCCAGAGCTGCGCCAATCTGAAGCCAGGAGCCAGGAGCTTCTTCCAGGTCTCCCACGTGGGTCCCAGGCCATAGCAGAGAGTTGCATGGAAGGGGAGCAGCCAGGTCTCGAACCGGTGCCCGTATGGGATGCCGGCACTGCAGGCGGTGGCTCTACCTGCTACACCATGACACCAGCCCCCACAGGTTCTCAAATTTTAAGGAGACCATTGCCAGCTTTCAGACCACAGGCCGGCTCCTCCCTCCCTCCCTCTCTCTCTCCTTTCCTTCCCTTCTCGGGCAAGCTTCCTGAGAATAGAGCGTCCTCACCTCCATCCTCCACTCTCAGGTTTGGGCCCTGTCCCAGACGCTCGACTTCGGGGGTCAATTCCAAGGTCATCATCAACCCCCCCCCCCCCGGTTCAGTTTCTCGCTGACTTCCCTATAGAGTGAACACTGTTGGTCTTCTCCCTTCTTTAGCTACGGAGCAAAGGGCCCCACGCTGGGAGACGTGGACGGTGGGGGTTTACCTTCTCATGGTCTGGGGCCGCGGGGCTGGGTTCTGGAGGGCTGCCTGCCTGCCGTCCTTGCACACGACACCTTGCTGGGTCTCCATGCATCCCTCTCAGCGCTTCGCTTATGAGGATCCTGGTTCCGCCAGCTTAGGGCTCATCCTTATGACCTCACTTAACCCTGCTTACTTCCTGTTTAAAACAGTACACGATGGCTCAGGGCTTCAACGTGGGGCTTAAAAAGGGCCAGGTCGGTCCATAGCAATTGCTCTCCATTTCATTTCTTCAAAACTACCCTGCACGTGACCTCGCTGAAGACTGCTGTGTTCTTGCCTTGGGTTCGCCTCTTCTCTCCCCACTCAGAAATGCAAGCAGCCACTCTGTCCACTTTCACCCACGTCCTCCACGGGCCCCTTCTTGTCCCGCTGCAGCTCTGCCACCTCGGCCTGGCACCTGCCGTCTCTGCTGGCCCCGCTGGGTCACCCCGGGTGCCCCCTCCTGCACCTCCAGCAGAGCCTGCCCCGAAGGGAACTGGCTTTCCCACAGCCACAAGCGTGCTCCCCTCTGTGTTCTAACTGTGTGGGTTTCCCAGGACTAACGCAACACAAAGCACCACAAACAGGTGCCTTCAAATGACAGAGATTTATTTTCTCACAATTCTGGACGCCAGAAGTCCAAAGCCCAGGTGTTGATGGGGCTGTGCCGATTCTGATGGCTCTGGGGAGGATGTGTCCCAGGCCTCCTCCCAGCTCCCGGGTGCACCTGCAATCCTGTGTGCTCCTTAGCTTACAGAAGTCGCCACGGTCTCGGCTCCCGTCCTCACACGGCCTTTCTCCCTCTCTGTGTGTCTTTGTGTCTCTCCCTATAAAGACACCAGTCACACTGAACTAAGGACCACCCTGTTCCAGAATGACCTCATCTTAGCTCACTGCATCCACAATGACCCTCTTTCCAAATACGGCCGCATTCGGAGGTTCTGGGAAGGAAAGTGGTGAGGCTGTGAGAGACATCATTCAACTCTCTGCAGTAACAAATCTAGCAGCTCTTTTTTTTTTTTTACCCTTTCTCACACATATTTTTACCTTTGTTTATTAGATGAAATCCTTTAAAAAATTTAAAGGGAAATAAACAAAAAGCACGCAATCCCATGAGTGTGACAAGAAGTGCCCGTAGCCAGCTTCCCCCCTGTAGCCTGTCCCCACCTGCGCGGGGGCTCCAGCTGCCCGGCACGCCATCAGCTGCCTCTGCCCCAGCTGTGTGGCCGCCCTGTGTCAGCCCGGGCTGGGAGCCAGATTGGGGACAGGCTCGAGAGCCTCCAGGGCCCACAGAGAAGGGCTGCAGGCAAATGCTTGGCTGGCATTTTCATAGACTCACTCTCAGAGTCACTTCTCAGATTCTCAAGCCCCCGTGTTGCACTGCTCCCCACACACACGCTTTCTGGGTTACCCTACGTAGGCTGCTCGGGGAAGCGTGACGCCGCCTTGGGCACTCACGGTCTTGGTCAATGACACGACACTGGGGGCGGTGGATCGTGTGCCCCTGAGTCGGGTCCCCCCCCCCCAGAGGAAAGGGGGAGGATTTCACGAATGTGGAAGAAGAGGGTGATTTCCCGGGTGATGGGTGGTCTAGCAGCTTACATGCCATAGAAACGTTTTCTCAAAAACTCCACTTTCCAAAACCCAGTTCCAACAAGATGACGCTGTGTTGGATGTACAGTTACCGCTGTCATGGGCACATGCCCTGGCTCCCAGCCGGGGCAGATGTTCAAACCCCAGAGTCCTGAGGGTGGCTGGTGCTCGGAGGCTGGAAGCTCTGTCCAGCTGGAGGGTTTGGAGGCAGTGAGGATGGCCCGGGGACTTGGGCCCCTGCTACTATTGTGGGAGACCTGGATGGAGCTCCAGGCTCCTGGCTTCAGCCTGGCCCAGCCCTGGCCGTTGCAGCCATTTGGGGAGTGAAATAGTGAATGGAAATGTTCTCTCTCTCTCTCCCTTTCTCTCTCTCTTCCCCTCTCTCCCTCTCTCTCCCTCCCTCCCTCCTCTTTCTTCCCCTCTCTCCCTCTCTCTCCTTCCCTCTCTCCTTTCTCTCTCCCCTCCCTCTGTCTCTCCTCACCCCCATCTCTCTCTAACTCTGCCTTCCAAATAAATAAACCTTTTAAAATCTAAAAAAAACCCTCCTTCCTTCATAAATAGCTTCTCTCAGGTCTTTTCATGATAGTGACATGACACTGGCTGACACAATCGCCTGGGGTTGGATCGCCCTGGAGGGCCGTGTGATCTGTAAGGCAAACATTTGTTCAGCTTCTGGAAACCCATGGAGCTGCTGGGTGCCAGCCCTCGGCGTGGGCGTGTAGCCCGTGTCCGGCACACGCTGCCTCGCGGCGCAGTGCGGTCTCCAGCTGCGCCTGGTGGAGAAGCTGATGAGCAGAGGCCGCCTGCTCTCCAGCCAGTGGTTTCTGGCTTCTGTGTGCCAGCCCCTTCGCCACCAGTCTGCCTCGGCCCTTGGCCTTGACCTGAGAGAGACCTGACTTTGACCTGGCTCAACCCCAGCCATTGTGGCCACTTGGGGAGCGAACCAGCAGATGGAAGACCTCTCTCTCCGTCTCCGTCTCTCCCTCTCCCTCTCTCTCACTCTGCCTTTCCAATAAATAAACAAATCTGGTTCTTAACAAGAAGCCTGCATTGCTGTCATGTAAGCATTTTCTGTGCTGTGGCCTGCGGGAAGGGGCACAGGTGGGAGACACGGGCTCTAGCAGGTCACAGTGCGCGGGCTCACCTCCAGGGGACATAAACACTGACAGCACTCTGACGATCGCTCTCAAAGACGCTCCCTGAAGACCGCACTTCCCACGATGAGTCCTGGTGAAACACACTGGCAATTCTGAGTCGGGCTTCCGTATCAAACAAAGTACATCTTGGAGGAAATGATGAGGATAAATCTAGAACTATTTACCCGTCACTCACACTGTTTGTTTGGGCTGCTCTGGACCCCGGGGCTTGGAAACAATGGGGATCTGTTTCTCACAGTTCTAGAGTCTCAAATGCTGTGCCCGACGTGCTGGGTCTTTTGGTCTCTGGTGAGGGTCCTTTTCCTGGTCCACACGTGGCCGTTTGCCGCCATCTCGCGCTTCTGCTCACTCAGACAAGAGTTTGCCTTTGAGAAGGACATCAGCCCAGTTCGCGAGAACCCCAGCCTTGTGAGAACTCCAATCGTCACGCCAGGGCCAGGCTCCGACACATGAGAGTGGGGGCGGCCCGACATTCAGTCTGTAGCACAGTGACCCTCTTTGACAATGGAAGTATCCCTGGACGGATGCTTCCGGAAGGACAGTTTTTGGGTTAGGGGTGTGTTGAGAGGGGAGTGAGGGCTCCAAGACGGTGGATCCCCAGAAACCACACGTGTGAATTCTTGCAGGTGTTCGCTTCCCCTGCACTTGCCCATGCCTCCTTCCCCTGCCCCAGTGACCTTGGTGTTTCTGCCCCAGAGACGCCTCTGATGCTGGAGCTGGGAGCAGGGCCCCTCTGGGCAATGCCTGACACTGGAGCTGGGTTCTGCGTCCTCTGGGCAATGGCTGACCCTGGAGCTGGGTGCTGTGCTCCTCTGGGTGACCTCTGACACTGGAGCTGGGTGCTGTGCCCCTCTGGGTGACCTCTGACACTGGAGCTGGGTGCTGTGCCCCTCTGGGCGACCTCTGACACTGGAGCTGGGTGCTGTGCCCCTCTGGGTGACCTCTGATGCTGGAGCTGGGTGCTGTGCCCCTCTGGGCGACCTCTGACACTGGAGCTGGGTGCTGTGCCCCTCTGGGCGACCTCTGACGCTGGAGCTGGGTGCTATGTCCCTCTGGGCAATGCCTGACACTGGAGCTGGGTGCTGCGCCCCTCTGGGTGACCTCTGACACTGGAGCTGGGTGCTGTGCCCCTCTAGGCGACCTCTGATGCTGGAGCTGGGTGCGGGGCCCCTCTGGGCGACCTCTGACACTGGAGCTGGGTGCGGGGCCCCTCTGGGTGACCTCTGATGCTGGAGCTGGGTGCTGTGCTCCTCTAGGCGACCTCTGACACTGGAGCTGGGTGCTGTGCCCCTCTGGGCGACCTCTGACACTGGAGCTGGGTGCTGTGCCCCTCTGGGCGACCTCTGACACTGGAGCTGGGTGCTGTGCCCCTCTGGGCAATGCCTGACGCTGGAGCTGGGTGCTGTGCCCCTCTGGGCGACCTCTGACGCTGGAGCTGGGAGCAGGGCCCCTCTGGGCAATGCCTGACACTGGAGCTGGGTTCTGCGTCCTCTGGGCAATGCCTGACACTGGAGCTGGGTTCTGCGTCCTCTGGGCAATGCCTGACGCTGGAGCTGGGTGCTGTGCTCCTCTGGGCAATGCCTGATGCTGGAGCTGGGTGCTGTGCCCCTCTGGGCGACCTCTGACGCTGGAGCTGGGAGCAGGGCCCCTCTGGGCAATGCCTGACACTGGAGCTGGGTTCTGCGTCCTCTGGGCAATGCCTGACACTGGAGCTGGGTTCTGCGTCCTCTGGGCAATGCCTGACGCTGGAGCTGGGTGCTGTGCTCCTCTGGGCGACCTCTGACACTGGAGCTGGGTGCTGCGTCCTCTGGGCGACATCACACACTGAAATCCTCAGCCTCCATCTTGGCTCTGCTCTGTCCTGTGTGTCCTTCCTGCCTTTCTCCTTTTCCGTGCCTACTTTTTTTTTTTTTTTTTGTCCTTTTCTGCCCATTGCATTGTTTCCGTATCTTTCACTACAATTGTTCTTGTACCAGGAAAGTAAAGGGCTTTTCTAAAAGCCTTCATTAAGTCATTTTCAGACTAGGGATGCTATCAGGGGAGAAAGGCCCTGCTGAGTTCCGGCCCCCCCTAATTAGAGGGTGGAATTTTTAGTTCTTGGCGCTGCTGTCTGTTGGAATCGAAACCCTATCATTGAAAAAGCCACGTGCGCTTGCCGTGGAGGAGGGCCGGCTCCCAAAAGGGAACGCAGCCAGGCGTGGGCCCTCGGTCCGGGTGCACGTGGCCTGCTTCCAGGTGAACTCGTTGCATTTTTAAACCATGATTCCAGAATTTAATATTTGTAAATATTTTAAAGTTTAAAACTTGAATATTTTAAAGAGTTCACATGTTAACGTCGACAAAAATTGCACAAGAATACTTCTAATAGTTTGTGGAAATGGACTTAAAAGATGGTGCACGCCTGGAGCAGCCCAGGTCCACCCCAGGAGAATGTCCTCGTCCCCCTCTTCTGTAGAATTCCGTCCATTCCCCTGCCCCCGTGGAAGGAAAGATGAGCCCGGGTCTGCCCGGGAGTTCCTCTTCTGCTACATCGCCTGCCACCCCATCGCTAAATGGAAAAAGGCTGGGAATTTTCTCGCGGCTTTGCCGCCGATGGTTTGCATCAAACCTTAACGTCCATTCCAGATGCGAGGCACAGAACCTGTGCAGCTCTCAGGCCGGGAGACTTTCACTGGATGCTGCCCGAGCTTTCCTTATCTCCAGGACATTTGAATGAGGCTGCATTTTCCTCTCTCTCTCTGTCTCTGTCTCTGTCTCTCTCTGTCTCTCTCTCTCTCTGTCTCTGTCTCACTCTCTCTCTGTCTCTCTGTCTCTCTGTCTCTCTGTCTCTCTCTCTGTCTCTCTCTCTGTCTCTCTCTCTCTCTCTCTCTCTCTGTCTCTCCTGGCTGTCATTTGTTTCTATCAAAGGCAGATACATGTCTCTTTCTCACTTTCTCAAAATTGTCAGAATATTTAAGGGTCTTTACATTGAGGACTTTTTAAAAACCTTTTGCAGAGAGTAAGAACGTGGAGAAGTATTTTCTTTTTTTTCTTTTTTGACAGGCAGAGTGGACAGTGAGAGAGAGAGAGACAGAGAGAAAGGTCTTCCTTTGCCATTGGTTCACCCTTCAATGCCTGCCACGGCCGGCGCACCGCGCTGATCTGAAGCCAGGAGCCAGGTGCTTCTCCTGGTCTCCCATGGGGTGCAGGGCCCAAGGACTTGGGCCATCCTCCACTGCACTCCCGGGCCACAGCAGAGAGCTGGCCTGGAAGAGGGGCAACCGGGATAGAATCCGGCACCCTGACCGGGACTAGAACCTGGGGTGCCGGCGCCGCAAGGTGGAGGATTAGCCTATTGAGCCATGGCGCTGGCCGAGAAGTATTTTCTACTCAAGGAGATTGGTGAAGGTGAATTACTAATTTCATGTATTTAAAAATATACACTTTGATAAATTAATCACTGCTAAGCTCATAAATTTCTGTCAGTGGGAAAATTGTATAAATCCCTAGTCACTTCAGTTTTAAATTCTCGGTCTAAAATGAAGCTGCTTCTTACTCATAGTGGCTGTGGACACAGGTCCTGTTCTCAAATGAAATAATTATGCAGGAGAACAGAGAGGAATCCAGACTTGTGATTTAGGACACTTCTGTTTTGAAGGGTTAGTTAAATGGAGATGATAGCATGGATATCAATTTTTAAGATTATTTTATTAATTCAAAGGCAGAATAGCAGGGGAAAATGGAGAGACATTTCAGGAGAGAGAGATCGTCTGTCTGCTGGTTTACTTCCCAAATGCCTCATAGCCAACTCTGGGCCAGGCCGGAACCAGGAGCCAGGAACGCCGTCTGGGTTTTGCATGTGGGTGGCGGGAGCCCAACCACTTGGGCCATCTTCTGCTGCCTCCCTGGGGCCTTAGGAGGGAGCTGGATTGGAAGTGAACCCAGTGCTGGTCTGGGAGCCGGCATCAAGGCAGTGGCTGAGCCCTCTGTGCCGCAGTGCTGGCCCCACGTCAAACATTTTAAGCCCATGCATGGTGGCTGGGCTGGACAGTCGAGGTGATGAGAGCCGGAACCCACACAGAGCTTCAGTGGAATTCCTTGGAAGCATCATGAAATCGCGGGTGATGCAAAGTCGCGGTTTTAGGGCACAGCTCATTTATTTATTTACGGCTGTTGCTTGTGCCTGGAATTTAAAATCTGGAGGAAACAGTGATGTTTGGTTTGGACTCTTCTCCTCCTGGTTTGATTTGGACTCCCGTATTTTTAGATGCAAATCCTTTCTCCAACGAGTTAGGCTACGCGGGGCAGGTCCTATACACGGGAAAGTGAATTGAACTCAGTGACAGAGGTAAATTTATTCAGGCTGGAGCCCTAAACTTCAGAGGGAAGGGAGAAGGGACCGGAAGAGGAGAGGGAAGCAGACATACCCGGTGCATGCATTTCACAGCCGGCACCTAATTCTCCCTGACGCCTGATGATTAATTCAGATTTATTGATTTTTTTTTTCTCCTTCTCGGCTCCAGCCTGCTGACCTGGTTTTGTTGACAGGTTTGTGTGGATCAAACCGATCTGACAGATGAAAGTGTGCTACTGGATTATTCCCCGTGGCTCTGGAACAAATATTTTCCACCGAGTCTTTATCTGCAGTAACTGAGCACGTGAGAGGCACGTGAGAGGCACGTGTCCACACACCTGCCTGTGCCAGGCCATGGCGTGACTGCCGAAATGCCAGTCTCATGCGCTGGCAGCTGGAATTGTTTGTTTTCATAAAAGTGCACTGTGTGTGTGTACACGTGTGTGTGTACATGTGTGTGTGCATGTGTGGGTGGGTGCATGTGCATGCCAAAGTGGAGTTAATGTTTTTTTTTTTTTTTATTTTGGAAACACACACTAGCCAACATGTAGGATTTTTTAAAAAATAAAAATCTTTATGATGTTGGAATTTGGCTTCCAAAAAAATTGAGTGGGAGGCTGGGGGCGGGGCTGAGCGGGAGTCCATACTGTTGGTGGCACGGAGGTTTCTGTGTGCATCTTTCTCATTCATAGATGTTGAAAATACTTAGCTGTGAAAAGCTGAGGGGTAACGTGATTTTTTGGGGGACCGTCCGTGTGCACGGTTAGACACAAGTCGTCAGTGCATCATCAAGACAGGATAGGCCGGTTACGAATGTCACGTTTGAAAAATTAATGACGCATTCAGCGAAGTCTTGTGTTCCTGCGGGCTGTGAGCGCCGAGTCTGTGACGAGATTGGAACCGTGGAGAAAGAGCTCCTTGGAGATGGGTGAGCCTCTGCAGTGGACTGAGTTCCTGTTTGCCTTGTGAGATGGCGTATTCGTGAGCAGCAGGTGCTGGGCGCTGTCCGTGGTATGGGGGGGGGGGATGGAGGAGGAGGAGGAGGAGGAAAAGGAGGAGGAGGAGGAGGAAAACCCTAAAATAACCAAGTCAATTTTATTTTATTATTTAAAGAAGATTTTGTTTATTTATTTATTTAAAAGGCGGGGTTACAGAGAGAGAGAGAGAGAGAGAGAGAGACAGAGACAGAGATCTTCCATCTGCTGGTTCACTCCCCAAAAGGCCACAATGGGCAGGGCTGGGCCAAGCTGAAGCCAGGAGCCAGGAGCTTCTTCTGAGTCTCCCACATGGGTGCAGGGGCCTAAGCAGTTGAGCCATCTTCTGATGCCTTCCCAGGTGCATTAGCAGAGAGCTGGATTGGAAGTGGAACAGCTGGGACTCGAACCAGCTGCCGTATGGGATGCCGGCACTGCAGGTGGAGGCTTCACCCGCTGCACTATGGCATCAGCCCTATTTTTTTTAATTAACTGCTTGGTCGATTGACACTTTGACTTTGTCTTCCCAGATCACCAAAGCTATCCCTTAAAATGTGATTTGGAAAAACGCTACTTTCAAGTTCAAGGTCACTAAACTGAGTGACAGACATGGGGCTGTTTTCAGCCTTGGGCTCAGTGAAATCAGGTTGAATGTAGCCTCTTGTTTTCACAGGACCAACCATCCCTTTCAGGTAGAAAGAAATTGGAAATCTGTTTTCACAGAAAATCAGGTGTCTGGTGATCTAGTTTTCATTGTGTCTAATTCTTTTTGTACCTTTTGGGCCATTATTCTTGTCCTGGCTATGTGAAACCAGACGCCACCATGGCCACGTTCCCCAGGGGAAGGAAGGAGAGGGGGCGTGGCCACAGGTGGGTGCTGGGCAGGTGCTGCCCCTGCTCCTACATGGGCTGAGCCTGCAGAGGCTGGAGGGAGGGGAGCTGTCGAGTTCTGGGCTGGGGGATTGAAGTGACCACGTCGCTGAGAGAAGACAGAGGCAAGGGCGGGGCCAAACGTGCCCCTGGCTGAGCGGTGAGGACGCTGGAGCGGCGGGCGTGGGGCCATAGCTGGGGAGGCTGCTATGTTGCGGTGTATTTGAGCCCCACAAACTTTCCTGTGCTGGTAGTTTTGTCCCCAGGGTGGTGGGACTGGGAGACGGTGGGGCCTGGTGGAAGGTGCTCAGGTGGACGGAGGGTGTGCCCTTGGGGGGATTGTGATAGTTCTGCAGGCACATGGCGAGTTTTCCTGAGACTGTTACAGAAGCCTGAGCCCCACGCTGTCTGTCTCTGCATGCAGTTTTAAACCTGACTTCTTCCTCGACACTCACTGCTGCCATGACCCTTGGTCCGTGCTGTGTGGACGCTCAGCTTCCAAACCTGGGAGCTAAAAAAGCCTCCCGTTCTTCCTAAGTTGCGTGTTCCAGATATTTCGTCATAGCAACAGAAAGCTGACTCGCACAGAAGATTGGATGTGTTTGTTGACAGATGGCCGTGAGGGAAAGTCATTGAAAATGACTCCGATTTTGACTTAAGGAATTTGGTGCACGGTACTGCTGCTAGTAGAGGTAACAATTCTGTTTTACCAATCAGAAAGGAATTCGCTGTAATAGGCAAAGCCATTTAAGAACTCTCAGTGAGCATGTGTGAGTGTGTGTATATGATGTACGGTGTGCAAGTGTGCAGTCTGTGAGTGTGATGGTGTGTGTGAGTGTGTAGTGTGTGTGGTAGTGTGGTGTGGTACATACGTGTGCAGTGTATGAGTGTGATGGTGGGTGTGAGTGTGTGTGGTAGTGGTACATACGTGTGCAGTGTATGAGTGTGATGGTGAGTGTGAGTGTGTGGAATGTGTGGTACTGAGAGTGGTGTGGCACATACATGTGCAGTGTCTGAGTGTGATGCTGTGTGTGTGAGCGTGTGCTGTCCTATCCGTCCCTTAGGCCCCCGGGTGTTCTTCTGAAGACTGTCCTACCCACGCCGTGCCTGTGGTACAAGCCCTGCTGCCCTGGCACCTGCTGGGCCACTCTCCAGTTCCTGCGTCTCGGCTTCATCTCAACCCTAACTCGGCCTCATTCCCGACATGGCTGCGTCCCGTTGGCTGACCTCAGGTCACTGAAGTCCCAGGGGAGATGTGGGGCCCCCTTCTCAACTGCCCCACGGCGCGGCCTCGGGTGCACTGGCTGGTGGGCTCGGTGGTCCCGCTCGGTTCACCTCTGGGACGTTTATCCCGACAGCCCTTTGCCAGGGACCAGGCTGCGCCCCTGGAGAGCCCACATTGAAGGGGACCGTGTGTGGTACAGGGTGGGTAAGGAGGTGACGCAGGTGCCGTGAGGTTGTGGGTGGGGTCTCGTCCCAGAGGACTGGTGCCCGCAGTCCTCCTCGGAGGGAGACCCACTGAGGGCCACCACGGTCCCCTCTCGGTGCCATCTGGGAACAGCACAGAGTGCGGCCTGCGTGTCCAGCAGAAAGCAGAGTGGTGCCGTGTCACTCTGGGGCACCGTGAGAAAGCCGTCCCAGGGGGCTGAGCCGCCACCGAGCAGTCCTTGGTGATAAAACCCTAGGCGAGGGGCTCTGGGGCCCCCTGTGCCTCTGAGCGGGGCCCTGGTGCCGGCCTGGGCCGTTCTTGCTCTCCATGTTCGGAATCCACAGGGCTTCCCGGTAGCCTGCCTGGGAGTCCTCTTTGGGGCTTCACGTTCTTTCGATTCTGCCCGTCGCCGTCGCGGTCTTTGTTCACGTTCGGATGTGAAGATCTTTCTTCCCCGCAAGTCCCTCAGCTTTTGCTCCTTTAGAAGAGGGTCTTTGAACTGCCGCTCACACGGATTTCCGAACTTTGGATCGTTTCCTTGCTGCCTTTGATCTCTCTGTCTCTCCCCAAATACTCCTCCATTCAGGACAGGGCAGACTTTGCCTTTGACAGTCGCTCGGTGAGGAAAATGAACTTTAGTGTCCCCTGAAGAAAGCACGCGTGTGGAGAGATGACAGAGGGTCCCTTCGGGGAGATGCTGCGCGGCCGTGCTTTGGGTTAGAACTCGGGTGGGACTGGCGGCTTCCTCTCCCCGCCGGGCCCCCGCCTGTCACTCAGGAAGCACCTGCCGACGGCGGAGCGGCAACACCTGAGCGTTTTCTCTCCTACCAGTTACATGAGACGTTACACACCGAACTGTCCTTCCACTCCTGGTGCCTTCGTGAGGAATCCTGTGTCACTTGTGCGAAAGCAACTTGGCACTAAAATTGTTTCAAAGGAATTATTGAGGTGATAACTAAATATATAATTAGGGAGGTGATAGTTTTCATATACATATAATAGCAATATTGTTCACAATATGCAAAAAGTGGAAACAAACCCCCCCCCAAATATCCATCAGAGGATAAATGGATGACGAGAAGGGGTCTATACAGAGAACGGGAAATTTTTCAGCCTTTAAGAGGAAGGCAAGCCTGAAACATTGTAGAACACGGAGGAGCCTGGAAGATGCTGTGGTAAGTGAACAAGCCGGTCTCAAATAAGACAAGTGCTGCACAGCCCCACTCCTGGGAGACACCAGGGCAGTCAGATGTACCAAGACAGGGGGCGGAATGGTGGCTGCCAATGGGCGGAGGGGAATGGCAGCGGGGAAATGTTATTTAATTGGCCCAGAGTTTTAATTTTGATGATAAATAGGTTCTAAGGTCAAGTGAAGGTGATGGTTTCACAGTGATATTCACACTGCTAAAAAAAAAACAATATTAACACTGCTGAACAGGACTCTAAGGTGAAACGTTTCTTATTATTTATATGTGGGGGGGACAGGCTCCTCCCCCATCACACTGGGGGGGCACAGGCTCCTCCTCCATCACACTGGGGTGTGGGGGGCACAGGCTCCTCCCCCATCACACTGGGAGGCACAGGCTCCTCCTCTATCACACTGGGGTGTGGGGGGCACAGGCTCCTCCTCCATCACACTGGGGTGTGGGGGGCACAGGCTCCTCCCCATCACACTGGGGGGGCACAGGCTCCTCCCCCATCACACTGGGGGGGTACAGGCTCCTCCCCCATCACACTGGGGGGCACAGGCTCCTCCCCCATCACACTGGGGTGTGGGGGGCACAGGCTCCTCCCCCATCACACTGGGTGGGCACAGGCTCCTCCCCCATCACACTGGCGGGGCACAGGCTCCTCCCCCATCACACTGGGGGGGCACAGGCTCCTCCCCCATCACACTGGGGGGGTACAGGCTCCTCCCCCATCACACTGGGGGGCACAGGCTCCTCCCCCATCACACTGGGGGGGGCACAGGCTCCTCCTCCATCACACTGGGGTGGGGGGGCACAACCTCCTCCATCACACTGGGGCAGGGGTGGCACAACCTCCTCCATCACATAGCGCTCCTAGGTGGAGTAGCTGCTTTCCTTGTGCCTGGCGGTCCCAAGATTATACACCTGTGCACTCCTAGCTGCCAAGAGCGTTGTATCTTGGAGTCAACACTTGGTGCAGGTCACAGAGGTGGGATCCTCCAGAGGCAGGGGCAGAGCATTTGTCCTGATGTCTCCACGGGGTGAGGAGCTGCTTGTCCAGAGCTCAGGTGCCTCGGCTACACAGCCCGTCGTGAACACCTGCTCCGTGCTGCCCTGTGCTGGCCACTGTGAACACAGCGGATCCACACCTGATGCCTGCGTGCACAGAATTTACCATCTGGAGTGTGGGCGGGGTGGGGCGTGGCACGGCTACTTCCCAGCTTCCTACCTTCGACTGCACATACTTGTCTTAGCCTCAAGTCCTTATTTTATTTTTCAGTGGGATTATCCTAAGGAAACGAGTGGGGTCCCCAGGCATCTCCGGGGGTCTGCAGTGATCTGTGGCTCATCAGCTAGTCCTTAGTTTCTAAAATGATATGGCCTGATGCCCGCCACCTCTGATCTCCCAGAGCAGTGCTTCCCACGCGGTTACACACACACCAATCGCTCCAGAGTGATGGTAAAATGCGAATTCCCGCTCAGGACTTCAGGGTGGCCTGAGAGTCTGCATTTCTTTCTTTTTTTTTAAGATTTATTTATTTATTTGGAAGAGTTACAGAGGCAGGGAGAGAATGAGAGCGAGCAAGAGAGAGAGAGAGATCTTCCATCCACTGGTTCACTCCCCAAGTGGTCAAAATAGCTGGAGCTGGGCTGGTCTGAAGCCAGGAGCCAGGAGCTTCTTCCAGGTCTTCCATGCAGGTGCAGGGGCCCAAGGACTTGGGCCATCTTCTATTGCTTTCCCAGGCCATAGCAGAGAGCTGGATTGGAATTGGAGCAACCGGGACTTGAACAGCGCCCATATGGGTTGCTGGTTCTGCAGGCAGTGGCCTTACCTCCTATGCCGCAGTGCCAGCCCCGAGGTCTGCATTTCTAACCAGCTCCATGAAGTCTGAGTCTGCTGGTTTGAGGGCAGCGCTGTGAGTGAGAGCGCTGAGGCTCAGCCCTGCTGTGCATTGCAACCCCCTGGCTGGAGGGCTCTGGGCAGGGCTCTCTTCTGGGGTGCACGTGGCCGAGTTCCCATTGTCCTTCCAGGGCACAGAGCAGAGAGAGGACACAGCTCCTTCAGGACCCACATGAGGGCGGTCACTCCACCAGCCCCACCCACCACCACGATCACATTGAGGAGTGGGTTTTGGCGCAGGTATTTCGGGGAGACACAAACAGCCAATCCGTGGCACCTCTGTTGCCGTGAAGAGCCTTAGAAGAGGTGAACGAGTCCCAACAGCATGTTTTGGATAAAGCACACGGAAGCCTGTATGTGACATGTGCCCTGCAGGTGCAGCCCTGGTGCGGAACAAAGGTGAGGTTGGAGCCTGCATCTCCGAGGGCTGCCCTGAGACGTGAGGACACCACCCTCGAGATAAGCAGCCCGGGCCCTGATGTGTCAAAGAGGAGCGCGTAGCTAGGCTGACACATCTGTCGGGATGATAACTGTAACTGATGATTAGGAAACGGGGGGAATCAAGGACTGGAGGGTGAACGGTAGCCAGGGCCCCCCCTTTCCCGAGCTCCATCAGCGCGTGTGCTCTGTGTGTTTGCTCCCGATAGAACTCGGATTGCTCGTAAACACTGGTGCCTCGATCCCCTCCCAAACGTCTTCCACTACGCAACGTGCTGGTCCTGTGCGTGGCAGTGCACCCGCACCAGCCTCTAGGCCCGTGGGCTCCCGAGAGGCGGTGGTCGGTAAAGGCTCTGATGCTGTGCGTGCATAAGCATTTTGAAGAAAACAGGACTAGGTCAACAGGGATCTTTTAAGTAATAAGAAATGCCCATTTCACATTTATTCTCCCATTTCATTTTTTGTAGTTATTTATGTTACTGTTGATTTGCCAAGCAGGGCCTTGTGTTCCCAGTCCTAGACCCACTCGTGAGAACCGCAGGTAAACCCCTCATTTTCCTACTACCTTGCACGACCCGGCACAAACTCCCTGCTCTCCCAGAGATCTTGGCGTCTGCTCGCTGCCTGCCTCCCGCCCTGCCCTTCCCGGTGATGCGCCCAGGTCTGTGCAGGCCTTAGGAATGTGTCCTGACTGCCAAGCTAACCACATCATCACTTTATCAGTCTGAACTCCTCTCAAGCAAGAAAGCAGATCAACCCAGTGCTCGTCGGAGCAAGGCCAGTGTGTTTCCAGCGCTGGCAAGGCAGTTGGCAGATACCTATTTTTGATTTTGCTATGAAATCTTTCAGGACGGGAAGTTGCCCATCCTACCCCGTCTCCCCGTTCTGGGCCTGGAACACGGCAGCATTTGCTGAGGGTCACTTTCGCTGTCAAGTGTGTACAATGAAGCAGACGGAACACAATAAATCAGGCACTTAAACCCAACACAGAGACACGCATTTACACATTGCCCTGTTTATCTGTTTTTCATAAATAATCATGTTAGCTAGAGAGAACTGAAACCCTATTCATAGTTTCTCCACATGTTTTGGACAGCTGTACGGCTGATTTGGGAACCCACAAACCGTCATGCTATTTGGCATGTTTTTATCATGTATACACAGCCAGTGGTCACCTGGCTCCTGGGGTTGACCTGCAATTTCTTAGAAGTCGCTTCAGATCAGTCCAGGGCTGCTGGCTCTGGGGACAGTGTGGGAACACACCCCGCTTCAGAGACCTTGGTGCCCAGCGCTGCTGAGCCTGGCTGCAAATGTGATCCAAGTCCAGAGGTGGCTCTCGCTTGGACTCAGAGCAAACCGAGTTAAGACATTAGCTTGGGAGGAGAGGGGGTGATGTCAGATCTTAATGGGCTAACGGGGCCCTGGGTTCTCCTCGCACAACAGCAGCCTGCTTTCCCATCCGTCTCTTGGTGCCTGTCCCTTTGTTCACCGAGGTGCGGTTCTCGCTCGTTGGATTTGACTACACGTTGTTTTCCTGTGGCTGTTGCTGTCCGGGTCATGGGATGGCTGTGGTGTTCTTGGGTCAGTACACAGTACACGCTCTCAGTGCCTGATCCAACCTTGGGGGCTGCACATGGCCCAGGCCCTCTCCGAGTTAGGTGGAGACCCTGTGTCTGCACGTCTGTGTGTCCCCTGTGCCCTGCCGGGGAGCGCGTGCAGGGGAGGAGTCCTCCCAGGACTGGAGCGTCCGGTGGGGCAGGACGAGGCGACACCAGCAGGTGAATCATGAAGATGCTTTTAGGGTGATTCTGGATTTGGGGATCGCGGATGAGGGGCGGTAGATGTGTGCCGTTAGTGTGGCTTCTGTTACAATGCAAATCTGGTGCTTCCCGGCCGGTGGAGGCATCATCCGGCTTCCCGACACTGTCACATCTCCGTCCCTCTTACCCTCCCTTCCTGCCTGTCTTCCCTCGCTTCCTCTTCCTCCATGGTCGTTTCTGTAGAACCGGAAGCGAGGCTTCAGGACCCTGGGTTCACGTTAACAACATCTGCTGGGGCCGATCGTTTCTGTCACTCCTCGTGTCTGTTCCTGGTGACCCTGAGGGCTACATCGCGTCTGCCATCCAGCCGCCCTGAGGATGCGACAGGGGGATGGATGAGGAGCCCTGGGCCGTGGGCCCGGCCTTTGGTGGATCACTGTAGCCGGGGCTGGCGTCATCACGACACACCACAGCCCCTGCCATCTGCTGCTGTCTTTTAAACAATGGTATATTCGTGCTTCATGGCTTCACAGGTTTTGAAATGCACTGGGTGCTTGCTTCCCTGTGAGTTAGCTGGCGATACCCATGTGAACATACCTCCATCACTGGCCACACCTTAGCTTTCCGTGTCACTGTCGGCACCTTACGCACTGCAATGCCTGAGCTTGGGCAACCTGCCATGCCCCACGAGTTCCTGAATGTGAAAACGGGCAGGGAGAGCGAGAGCGAGAGAGACTTGAACACCTGCTGTTGAGGACAGAGAGCGCCATGCGGACGGGCTCCTGCACTCACGGTGGCCTAGAGCGTGGGGAAGTCTTTCTGGAAGGGGAATGGAAGAATCTAGATGGGCCCAGGCTATGTCTGTGCAAGAAAATCACAGCCTCGTCAGAGCTTCAAAGCCCCAACGTCATCAGATGCTTAGAAACAGGAATGCGTGTTTGATCTGAGAAGCCCCTGGACTGGCTCCCATGGGGGCAGCATCTCACAGGACCCCTCTGTGTGCTGTACTTGGGGCCCTCGGGCCCTCGACAGGTTGTGGCAGGGGCTTGAGGACGCAGCCTCAGCTGGCCAGTGACCAGAACCCAGGGGTGCACGTGCAGCCTGCTCCACCTCCTCCTCACCTCTGCCCACAGCCGGCGTCACCTTTGGGACTCACGTCGTCAACTCCTGACTTGGTTGGAGGTCATGGTTGCTGACAAGTCTGCCAGGGGCCGCTTCCTGTGGCCGGTGTCCTGTTTCGGGGTGAATAAAGCCGCTGTGCATCTGTTTGTGTTTTTCTCCTAGGCTCCCCCTCCCCCCCTTTGTGCTTCTCCACGCAAACCATGAGCGCATCCCGAGGGGACCACAGTCTCCTTGTTCACATTTCAGACTTGAAAGTGCACCTCGCACACGGCCCTCATTTACAGATTGGCAATTTTGCTACCATTAAGCTTCATGAATATGAAGAGTCTTGTAAAATCCCCAGGACAGCCTGTGGCGAGGATTGGCACTGAGATGCTGGGACTCCTGTTCTCACCGGCTGCGACCCCGTACGGTGCTGGCTTGGCTCCTGTGCTCTCCCGGGGTACCCACCACGTCCTGGTTCATTTGTAAGCCGGGGTGGAGGCAGCCTGAGAGGGACGTTTGTCCAGAGGGCTTGACAAGGGGCAAGGTCGGTATCAAGGTTCAGAAATTAACCGGGAATCGTGGGGAGCCAGCAGGAAGCAACGTTTGCCCAATCGTCTTTGCTACAATGTCTTCCGCCGTGATGGGCTCGGCGGAGGCCAAATCTCGCCCTTGAGCCTGCCTCTCGCTCCCTGAGACGCAGCTTCTGCCCCGCGGCAACCTGTGCCTGACAGCTCGCAGCAGCCGAGCCCTCTGCCCCTGCCTGTCCTCAGTGGGCTTTCCTGGGCTCCCAGGACCGACCCACAGATGTTCATTCCGGGTTGTGTCTGTACCCCAGCATCCCTGAAGCTTCGTGGGGGGCCTCTTTCCTGCCAAGGGCCATTTGGATATTTATAGCATCATTTGCGGGCCGTACAGTCACCAACTTATAAACGAGCCTGCTGTAGATTTATCGCATTTTGAGTGCTGCCTGCAGTTGCCTTGGCAGGGCCAGAGCCAGTGGCCCTGTGGACATTGCCCAGCCCTGCAGGGACGGTGCAGGCAAACATCGCCTGACCTACTTGTTCCCATGAAGCGGCCCCTTCCGCACGCAGGTTGCCGTTGGCTTGTCTTTAGATTACATTTATAGACAGGTGATCGCCCATCATTCAACCCTCCAAAAGAATACGGAGAAAATTCGGCTCCCACCCCAGATGTTCAGCCCCGCTACTTCCAACAGGTACCTCCTGGGCTTCGTTGGTCACCTGGCCTTCCAGAAATTCTCTGTGCACCCACAAATGCAAACATTGCTTTGTGCCACAGTCCTCCCAAGGTCAGCACAGCGTGGGCGCTCCCGCTGGGCACCCCCTAATCGCGCTGCCCCTTCGCAGGCGATGCCTTCCCGCTGTCAGCGTTATTTCCAGAATGGTGGCTGGGATGCTTCTGGGCAGTCGCCAGGGATGGAGCCACTCCTGCTTCTCCATGGCCCCCTGGCTCTCCCACCCTCAGCTAAAATAGCAGCCTGAGCTTGGTTCATTTCCCTTTTCCTCGCAGTGTGGAAGGCACTTGTCCTGGCCCCCTGACTGGCTTCTAACTCCTTTTCTGCTTTAAAAGGAGTTGTACTTGGGTTTATTTGCGTTTATTGCCTGTGAAAAAGGCCTGGGTAATTAGCCCAACAGAGAATCACATCTTAAGGACTAATTATTGATGTATTCTTTATGTCAGCTCAAAAGGAACCTCTGGGAAGGGCAGATTAGGCAGAGCACCCCCACCTGAGACCATCCACCACTCATGATTCTGCAGCTCGAACCCTCCCAAGGTCACGCTAAGGTGATCTCACCTGCTCTGCTGCGGTTCCTAGCGCTAGGCATACGATAGTAGAGCGTACATCACACCCATGGCTCTCTCTTGCACCCGGCCGCTCATCCTTGTAAAAGAAGATATGAAATGACTTGGAGATATTAAAAAATCTTGAATAAGCACAAATTTTAATTATTAAAACATTTTGATGGACATAACACAATAGGGGTCCCCATACTTGCATGAAGGGGTTTAGAACAGTGCTTCAATACAATTGGTCCTTATTTTTTCTGTCTGGTGGATGAATGGATGTACCCTCAACTTTGATCTCCTCTACTTAAAGCGAGATGAAATAAGCTACATTCTGTTATCGCACGCACTGAAACAGAGCTGATGGGAGTCTCTCGATTTCAATGTCTTCCTTCCTTTGCCGCTGGCCTGCAATGAGCAGGCATGACCGCTTCTGTCCTCGTGTCACATGTAATTAAACTCCAGCTGTGAAGTTGCCAACATCAAGGACAGCTAGGAAGGAGCATCATATGGCTGCGCTGCGTTGTCTTTCGATAGAAGCTTCCGCAAGGACAATGCAGAAATGTGGTGACGGCAGACATGGTCCACCTCGCTCTGCCTACAGAGCAGGCTGCAGGCTCCTGCACGCAGACACTTGCTGTATTAAAGAGTCTGATGGTGCATTTTGGCTTTTGCCTTGCCACGGTGAGGAAATAACACACACAGCTTGTTTGACAGCACAGCTATTAGCGGAACAAGTGACAATGGCTTTTGCTCATGCAAAACATGGCTTGGCTATGAGGTTTGCAAAAAAAAAAAAAAGAGAGGTGAACATTTTTCACATCAGGATTTTGAAGAGACAAGTGAGAAACCTGCAAATCATTAGCATTTGTGTGTGAAAACAGAAGAGACGTTCTAAGAAAGATAGCAAGAAACCTTTAGAGGGATAGGAAGGAGAAAATTAAGTGTAAGCTGCTGTGGTTGGAACGTTACAGCTCTGTGTCTTCAAGATGCACGGGTTGGCCCCAAACACCAGCTATGATGGCAGGGAGGGGTGGGCGTTTTGGAAAGTGATTCAGCCACGACTGCTCTAGCCCAGGAATGGGCTCCATGTGGTAATAAAGGGGGTTGGAGGGAACTCTTGGGTGGCTTTTGCCATTTGCCGTGGGAAGGGTGGCTCTTGGAGGCAGAGAAGAGAGCACGTCTTCCCCATACACCGCGTTGGCTGAAACCTTTGACCTTGGACTTCCCAGTTTTCAGAACCGTGAGAAATAGATTTGTATTACTGATAAGTGACCTGGTCCCACGTACTTTGTTATAGCCACGCCGATAGGCTGAGAAAGTGCACTTGTCAGCTTTCATCACTACAGTGAAATGCTCCAGGAAACTGGTTCATAAAGAGAAAGGGTCCATTTAGCTTACAGCTTTGGAGGTTCAAGGTCAGGAGCAGGCAGTCCCACTAGGCTGGCATCTGGTGAGGATGCTCTTGGAAGGTGGCACAGTCCAGGGGCTTACAAGTCCCCTCCCAGGAGCCCCTCTTGGCCAGTTCTTCCTTGAGAAGGTGCGGGGCTTGTACTCCACACACCTGCTGGGTTAGCCCTTTACTGCACATGGGCGTGGGTTCCCTGGACCCGCAGCCAACCACAAGCCCACATGTGGTTCCCCCTGTGTCTCCTCTTCCCCCACTGGGTGTAACCATACCCTGCGGCTGTTAGTCCACAGGCTCGACACTCAGTCCAGGGGTGGGGAAAACTGGCTCTGATGGCCCTTGTGGCCTGCAGCTTCTGTTGCTCGGATCCTAAGGGCTGTGGAGTTTGGGCTTCTGGCACCAAGAGCTTGGTCCTTATGAATAAGAGCAATTTGAACTCTGCATTTCTCCAGTCTCCTCCACCTTTTCCCTTAAGGAAAGAATTCCCCAGCTAGATGAAGACTATGAATCTAGAGAGCAATCTCAGATCAGCACACGGGGCAGCAGCTCTGTCCTCCTGGCCCATCCCTTGTGGGGGGGAAACCTCTCCCACCAGCCCCCGGCAGGCTTCCCTTTTCATCTCATTGACCAGAATGGGTCGTGTGCCCACCCCTCAACTAACTGGTGGCAGAGGAAATTGGTTTTGGTGAGTTTGACTTAAACCAGCACACTGCATCCCCTAAAAGAAGATTGGTTGGTTGATTGATTGATTGATTGATTGGAAAGTTGAAGTTACATAGAGAGAGAGCCTCCAGCCACTCGTTCTCTCCCCAGATGGCTGCAAAGTCCAGAGCTGGGGAGGTCTGAATCCAGGAGCCAGGAGCTTCATCCAGGTCTCCCCTGTGGGTGCAGGGGCTCAAGGACTTGGACCGTCCTCCACTGCTTTTCCCAGACCGTTAGTAGGGAACTGGATCATCTGGGACTCAAACTGGCACCCATATGGGATGCTGGTATCACAGGGGCAGCCTTACCCATTACACCACAGCGCTGGCTTCCAGACTCTGCGTATTTCTATCCAAACAAAATCAAGATATTGTTTCCTCAATCAACAGTGTCATCCATGAAATCCATGTTGGATATAGGACACCCCAGCCCTGCTTGAGCTACGCAGGAGGCGAGTTTCTAGGGGAGCAGAGAACTTGTTTGTTAAATGATCCAGGGACTGGAGCTGCACTGGAGCGGCTCCACGGAGTTTCTTCAGGTTGTAAGCACAAGGGTGAGTCAGAGGTGGGAGCTCCCGATGGGATAAGAAAAAATACTCAGAATACAGGTGCTTTTTGCAAATGGGAACAAAGTTGTCCACCCTAAGAACAGTTCATGGGAGTTACTTTGAAGCCTGCACGAGACTGAAGATGACGTGCTAACTTTGGAACCAAATAGGAAACGCGTGGGAAATGCAAATAGGCAGTACCTTTCTGCCTGTATTTTTAAAGACTTCATTGGTTCCTGCCTTCATAAACGTGTTCAGCATTGACTGAAGACCCTCATCCCCTTGTAGGCTCAACCTTGTGACTCAAACTCAGATCCAGGGGCCGGCATTGTGGTTGCAGCTGGTTAGGTCCACTTGGGACTCCTGTAGCCCATACTGGAAAGCCTGGCATCCAGCCCCGCCTCTGCCTCTGACCAGCTTCCTGGGGACGCACACCCCGGGAAGCAGCGGATGACGGCTCATGTGTGGGGTCCCTGACAAACACCCAAATGGAGCTGCAGGCTCCTGGCCACAGCTGGGCCCAGCTCTGGGGAATGAACCAGAAGATGGAAAAACTCGCTCGCTCGCTATCTTGCTTTCATTCTTACTCTGCCTTTCAAATATATTAACAAACTTTCACAAACCAGCTCTAGCCATGGCTGTCACTGTGTCAGAGCTGTTCTGCCCCTGGAGGCTGGGCCTGGGCTTGGTCTGTGCGCCCTGAGTGTGCAGAGCCAGGTCCCTCCCCAGGGCTGCCCAGAGGTCCAGCAGTGGTACAGCTGGTCAACCTCTACCCTCTCCTAGGCGAGCTCCCTGCCCCAGCTTCTGCCTCACCCACTCTTCAGTCACCCCTTACCCCACTTCCTCACTAACAAGAGATCTTTTCTGGGATCAGCCAGGAAACCCCTGGGCTTGGAACTGTGGCACCAAATGAAAGATCTCACCAGCAACTTCTGCGGTCAGTAGGCTGGGAATGATTTGGTAAACAGTGAATGCTATACTGTCATCTGTCACTGAGCAGTTTCTGTGTGTGTGTGTGTGTGTGTGTGGGCATGGACAAACAGATAATTTGTGAGTACAACTATTGACATCTGTACAGCTTGCATTATTCTAATATCACCCATGGCGTTTGTGCCATGAGGCCGTTTGGGAATCTTTTCCCCCTTCTACAATCCCATTGTTGTTGCTGCAGGGATGCGAATGCTGCCCCAGTGGCACCAACTTTGCTTTTCCCCACTCACTTTTCTCGTTTCCTTGTGTGTTACCCTCCTTGTTTCTCCAAACAGTGAGCATCTGTTTCCCTCCACCTAGCAGAGCACACTGCTCACTCCACTTCCTGACTTGATATTTTCAACGTGGACGATGCACGGGCAGATCATTCTAGAACCTCTGTAGAAACCACTCCGCAATGTCGCTTGTCTTGTTCTGCAGGTGGATGTGTAGTGTCCTGTAATCCAGCCACATTTTTGTTAGTGTGGAAAAGTCCTAGGTTGTTAACTCACAGAATGAAAAGTGGGCACAGCTTCTCTTATCTGCTGAGTCCGGGGAGTAGAAAGTTCCAGAAGGAATACTTTTGCATGGGCATCGTTTCTGTCTTTATTCTCACTTTACCACAGTTTCTGTTTTTCAACTCTGCTGGCAATTTTGCCGCTTTGAACGGGGAAGCCAGAACTTAGACTATGGTTTATGTAACCGAATTTCTGGAAGATTACTCAGTGTTATTGGATTATAATAAAAGCTCGTGTCAGATTAGCCGTAAAGAAATCAGCATGCGGGAGGTCACGTGACCAACCCCCCCTTCAGTGTTTGCAGGATAATTAGGTCTAGGCTGTATGCCCCCCTCTCCCTGCAACGTCTTCCTTTTGAGTTGGGTGTTACTCACCTGCTCCCTTCTTTGGCCCAACTCCACACATGTGGCTCTTTAGCCAGGCCCCTTCCTCTGGAGAGGTGGTCTCTCCAGTTAGCACAGTTAACTTCGTGGCCTGGAGCATCACGGTCCATGTGTGGTTGTCATCATGATGCGCTGTCCACTCTGCACCTGTTGTACTTTGTAGATAAGCCGTTTGAATGCTGTAAGACAATGTCCATAACCCATTGCTTTGGGATTTTCCGGGCACCAAAGTGCCCTTTGGTTCCATCTTGCCCCTCTGCTGAGTGGAGAGGACTTTAGAAGCGAATGGGTTGAAGTAATTGTAGAAAAACCCTTTGGGTGTGTGCTCCTCACGACCCAACCCCCACCCCACCCCTAAATGTGAAAGTTGCTACAAATGGTGCATGTTTACCCCCCACAGAGAACTACCTGGTGCGTTCAGGACACCAAACAGGAAGGGGGCGTGCTCTCTGGTGCACCTGCTGACCCGCCCTGAGACTTGGGAAATTGTTCTTGTCCACGTCTATACGGGAGCTGGTCCTGAGCTTTTCCCACGTTGTGAGTGTCTTGAAAAGGATGGTGTTGAAGCATCGTGTGGTCTTGCTAGCCAAGAGCCAACTCACATCCACTCCGGTATCTTTCATCTTTCCGTGCCTTCCTCGTGCGTTCTTGGTTGCTGGTTTCCATTGTTCTGTATTGGGGACTTTATATACGGCTCCTGCATTCTGGGGGCATTGCCTGTCTGTGCCGCGTGTTAGATCCTCAAAACCATGATAAAGGACTCTGAGTGGTGTTCCTATGCCCACGTACGTTTGTGTAATGGCCGTAGCTCCTGGGACACCAGGCAACCACTACAGAATAGAGAGAGAGGACATAGTAGGGATGCAGGAAGAAATGCATAAATTCTCCATGAGAGCAGCTGACCAAGGGAAGCTTTCCAAATTAGACAGCTCCCAGTATGAGCTCCTGCGGCCAAAACCTGACGCTGGAACATAATGCAGAGTTGTTGTGTTTTTTTTTTCTTTAATGGATCCTTATTTGTCAGATTTAATGAAAGAGTCTGAGTGTCTAGTTTAGTTCCTCCAAAAATAATTTTTGGAATCTTGCAGTTGTTTTGTTAAGCTGTGTTTTTGAGAATGAATGTTTCCATATCTACTCGGGTGTTAACGATGGGTCACAGTGTTCAGTGGGGCCTCCTGTCTGTGGATTCTCTAATGAGCATCCTAACTGCAGATACATTAATAGGATCTTTCCCAAAACACTGGCTAGAGTGAGAAATGTCACAAAATCATCTGAGTTTGGCTCTATACCTCTATTAGAAAGAGGCTGCTCATCTCTCCAACCTACCAGCCATGCTTGGTTCCCTCATCCATCTATCTGCCCCTCTCTCCACCTGTCATCCCCCCTCCTGTCCATCTGTCCATCCTTCAATCCACCCCCCTTACCGAGCACCTGCGAAGCTTTCCTCACGCTGACAGCGCTGGGAAGCCCGTGTCTCTCTAAGTGGAGTTCTGAGTCCCCCACGGTCTGAATGCCCACCTTGGAGAAAGGGGATCAGAATCCCAGGGCCGGGGCTTGGGAAGTCAATGTCCCGCAGGGTCCACGCTGATTCTGTGCACAGTGAGCCTGCGAGTGGGCTGAGCAGAGGTGTGGGGGGGGCCTCATGCACCTGCACAGGACTGTGGGTGCAGGGGCCCGAGTACCCAGGCCACCCTCCGCCGCCTCCCCAGGGGCATTAGCAGGGAGCTGGATCAGAAGCCGAGCAGCTGGGACGTGAACAGGTGCTCGTGTGGGACACTGGGGTCCTCATGCTCCACAGTGCTGGCCCCAGGAAGCTGCTTCTGAAAGTCAGTGGCCTCAGGGCCGGCGCTGTGGCACAGCGGGTTAAAGCCCTGTCCTGAAGCACTGGCATCCCATATGGGTGCTGGTTCGAGTCCCGGCCACTCCTTTTTCGATCCAGCTCTCTGCTATGGCCTGGGAAAGCAGTAGAAGATGGCCCAAGTGCTTGGGCCCCTGCACCCATGTCGGAGACCCAGAAGAAGCTCCTGGCTCCTGGCTTCGGATCAGCCCAGCTGCATCCTTTGTGGCTATCTGGGGCAACACTGGTAACCAGTGAACCAGCAGATAGAAGACCTCTCTCTCTCTCTCTGCCTCTCTGCCTCTCTCTGTAACTCTCTCTTTAAAAATAAATAAAATAAATCTTAAGAAAGCCAGTGGCCTCTGATTACCAAAAGCACACAAAGAACTTGGGGGCTGTTCACCTGCGTGGGCCTCTCCTCTTCAGCGTCACCTGGCAAGTACTGTACAGGCTGTAAAGCCCCACTGCTTTCCCAGGCCATAGCAGAGTTGGATCGGAAGTGGAGCAGCCCTGCCCTCCTGGTATGGACGTGTGCGTCTTGTGTGTATAGTGTGTGTGTGCGATATGTGCTGTGTGTAGTCTACATATGTGTGTGGGAGTGTGTGTCTGTATGGTGTGTGAGTATGTGACGTTTGGTGCATGGGGGATACATGTGCAGGTGATGTGTGTGTCGTGTGTGAGGTATGTCTGGGGGCTATGTAGGCATGTGATGTGTGTGTCGTGTGTGATGTGCAGTGGACCATTCATGATGGACACACACAAGCACATATACGAAGCATCGCTAAGAACCCCACAAATCCAAAGGAGGCCGTGTGGATCTACAGACAGGGACGCACTCGGAAACAGGGCCATGTTTAACGTTAACCAAGACCTCTCCTCATGGCTTGGTAATTCCACACGCACTCATTTGTCATTCACATGTTTTTTAGAATTATGCCAATGTCTAGCCCACCGCAATTAAATACAGATGATTCCAGCTAGAAACGTGGTTGCTAAACACGTTCAAGTGTGTTTTCCCCACTGTTGTTACCAGCATTGCTCGTACTTGATCGATAGCTAAATGGGAGTATCGTGAGGTATTGACACAGATGTCACTCATACCACAGAGCTTCTAGAAGAGGCAGCCTCTGGCCTGCACGAAGCCAGGCCCCTTCTGAGCCCTTAGGGAAAGAGGAAGCTGGCTCGCAGCCAGTGCCGGGGTCGGCCACCAGGATTGTGTGTCCCTCTCCCACGCTGCCCGTACTCCGGCCATCTCACCAGCAAACCTGCCTGTCTGATGAAGGCCCGGGGCACCAAGCTCCCGCGGTGGGTGCAGGCCGAGAGCAGGCTCGCTCGTGTGCACAGCGTCCAGCCGCGCACCTGCAGCCAGGGCGTCTCCTCCCTCGGCTGCTGGGCCCTCACCCCCTGTGCTCCTCCCGGGAGCGTTTTCTCCGCTGCTCTCACGTGCTGTGGAAGCCGCAGTGCGAGACTTCAGCAGCCTGTCGTCAGCCCTGCCTCCTGGTATTGACGTGTGTGTCTTGTATGTATGGTGTATGCGTGATATGTGCTGTGTGTAGTCTACATACGTGTGTGGGAGTGTGCGTGTGACGTATGGTGTGTGGGGGACACGTGTGCAGGTGATGTGTGTGTAGTGTGCGAGGTTTGTGTGGGGGCTATGTAGGCATGTGATGTGTGCGTAGTGTGTGATGTGCAGTGTTACCTGTGGTAGGGATGAGTGTGTATGATATATAGTGTGTATGTGTGATGGGTGTGTGATGTGTGTGAGAGTATGTTGTGTGATATGTGGTAGGTGGGTCAGTGGTTGTGGTTTGTGGTGTGTGTGGCTGCAGTGTGGTTGTGTGTGTGATGCGTGTAGGTATGTGGCTGCATTGTGTGGTGTATGGGTGCGTGTGTAGGTGTGTGGCTGCAGTGTGTGTGGCGTGTGTTGTGTGAGGTTGTGTGTATGATGTGTGTAGAAGTGTGGGTACAGTGTGTGGTGTGTGGATGCAGTGTGGTTGCATGTGCTGTGTGAGCTGTGTGTGGTGTGTGTAGGTGTGGCTGCAGTGTGTGGTGTGTGGATGCAGTGTGGTTGTGCGTGTGATGTGTGTAGAGGTGTGTGACTGCAGTGCGTGTGCAGTGTGGTTGTGTGTGTGATGTGTGTAGGTGTGTGGCTACAGTGTATGGTATGTGTGGTGTGTGATGTGTGTGGTGTGTGGATGCAGTGTGGTTGTACGATGCGTGTAGGTGTGTGACTGCAGTGTATGTACAGTACGGTTGCGTGTGTGATGTGTGTGGATGCAGTGTGGTTGTATGATGCGTGTAGGCGTGTGGCTGTAGTGTATGTACAGTATGGTTGCATGTGTGATGTGTGTAGGTGTGGCTGCAGTGTGTGGTGTGTGGATGCAGTGTGGTTGTGCGTGTGATGTGTGTAGAGGTGTATGACTGCAGTGTGTGTGCAGTGTGGTTGCGTGTGTGGTGTGTGTAGGTGTGGCTGCAGTGTGTGCAGTGTGGTTGCGTGTGTGGTGCGTGTAGATGTGTGGCTGCAGTGTGTGGTGTGTGGATTCAGTGTGGTTGTGTGTATAGGTGTGTGACTGCAGTGTGTGTGCAATGTGGCTGCGTGTGTGATGTGTGTAGGTGTGGCTGCAGTTTGGTTGCATGTGTGGTGTGTGTAGGTGTGGCTGCAGTGTGTGGTGTGTGGATGCGGTGTGGTTGTGTGTGTGATGTGTGTAGAGGTGTGTGACTGCAGTGCATGTGCAGTGTGGTTGCGTGTGTGGTGTGTGTAGGTGTGACTGCAGTGTGTGTGGCAGGAGGAGAGGGCGGGGCAGAGGGGAGCTCCTGGATGCTGGGGTCCTTGCTCTGTGACCGTGGTCGTGACACAAACCACCTGGGCCCACCGCGCGCTTGTGTGGATGAAACGTGCCGAGACCACCTCTGCTCCGCGCCCCTGTGCGCGGCTCCCCTGGTCCCGTCTCCTTCCCGGGCGTGGCACCCAGACCTCGGGCGTGGCCACCCAGACGCGGCGGGTGGTGCTCGGAGCTTTCGTCTCATGGCTTGCTGTGGGGCTTCCCGGATCTGCATCCTACAACACACCTGTGCAGGAGTGGAGACAGAGCTGGGGCGCCGGCCCCTCCTCCCCTGGGCTGCAGGTGGCTGTGGATCCGGGAGGGGAGGGGAGGGGAGGGGTCTCCCCAGTGACTGGGGCGGAGCCAAGAGAGGCTCACAGGGCCCGGATCCCTGCCACAGAGCGAGGCGTGAGCGTCGGCCTGCCTGGTCTCCCTGCAGGAAGGCAGCAGCTGCAGGATCTCCCGGTCCCGCCTGAGCCTCTCTCCCGTGTGTTCATGGATTTGGGCTTCTGCAGTTGCCAGTGTAGACGACGGCTCCGAGGCTGCTTTCTGCAAACACACACTCACACACGCACACGCGCACACACGCACACAGGTGCACACCCCGCTTGCAGCCCTGGCCTGGTGAAAGCACGCTGGGGCTCGTTAAGGGAACGGATCAATTCCACGCATTGCGCCAGCTCAGCAGACCCCAGCCCAGGCAGGGCCATTAGCGAGTCTGTGCATTAACACACGGCGTTTCCACAAATCAATATGGAGCCTGTGTAGAACAAGCTGGGAGCCCCGCACCCCTCCCCGCCTTCTCTCATGAAGGAAAGCTGATGCCCAGGAAGCCTTTCGGGCAGTGGGGAGCAGTTTTTTGTTTGCAAATCATGCTTTTGTGTGGGCTCATGGTGGACTGTGCTGGCTTTTCTTTCTCCTGGGACTTTGGAACCATAGCCTCGCCATTCATGATGGAGACACACACAAGCACATACACGAAGCATCGCTAAGAACCCCACAGATCCAAAGGAAGCCGTGTGGATCTACAGACAGGGACGCACTCGGAAACAGGGCCATGTTTAACGTTAACCAAGACCTCTCCTCATGGCTTGGTAATTCCACATGCACTCATTTGTCATTCACACGTTTTTTAAAATTATGCCAATGTTGGTCAGTGCTGTGGCTCAATAGGCTAATCCTCTGCCTGTGGCTCCGGCACCCCGGGTTCTAGTCCCAGTCAGGGCACCGGATTCTGTCCCGGTTGCTCCTCTTCCAGGCCAGCTCTCTGCTGTGGCCCGGGAAGGTAGTGGAGGATGGCCCAAGTGCTTGGGCCCTGCACCCGCATGGGAGACCAGGAGAAGCACCTGGCTCCTGGCTTCAGATCAGCGTGGTGCGCCAGCTGCAGCGGCCATTGAGGGGTGAACCAATGCAAAAGGAAGACCTTTCTCTCTGTCTCTCTCTCACTGTCCACTCTGCCTGTCCAAAAAAAAATATGCCAATGTCTAGCCCACCTCAATTAAATACAGATGATTCCAGCTAGAAATGTGGTTGCTAAACACAGGTTCAAGTGTGCTTTCTCCACTTTTGTTACCAGCATTGCTCGTACTTGATTGATAACTAAGTGGAAATATCGTGAGATTTTTTTTTAAGATTTATTTATTTATTTGAAAGTCAGAATTACACAAAGAGGCAGAGTGAGAGAGAGAGAGAGAGAGAGAGAGAGGTCTTCCATCTGCTGGTTCACTCCCCAAATGGCCGCAATAGCTGGAGCTGTGCTGATCCAAAGCCAGGAGCCAGGAGCTTCTTCTGGGTCTCCCACATAGGTGCAGGGGCTCAAGCACTTGGGCCATCTTCTACTGCTTTCCCAGGCCATAGCAGAAAGCTGGATCGGAAGTGGAACAGTTGGGACTCGAACCGGTGCCCATATGGGATGCCGGCACTGCAGTTGGCTCTTTGCCCGCTACGCCACAGCGCCGGCCCCATCGTGAGATGTCGACATGTATGTCTCTGATACCAAAGAGCTTCTAGAAGAGGCAGATGGTGGTGAGACACCCTCCATGGCTTTGTTCTGCTGGACAGCACCTTACAGTGGGGATCGGAAACCGACTTGTACTCCTAGAAGCCCTACACACAGCGGCAAGGGCACATTTCTGTATCACTCAGCTCGTCCCAGGCACAGGGGACTTCGGCTCAGATTGAGCACTGCACACGGCGTGGGAGATACTTCGAGGCTGTGGTTCACAGGGTGCGTGCGCGAGACGCAGGAGGCCTGCGGAGATCCCAGCGATTAGTGGACAGGGACTCCCCCGCGGAGGCTGCCTCGCGCTGCTGGAGACGGCTGTTCTGCTCCTCACAGCATCCCAGCTGAGAACGCTGTCACTCTAGCGTGGGGAGAAGGGCCTCCTCCTATTTTTAAAAAAAGACCCGGCATCCATGTTTTCCATATTTTTGTAGCCTATAATTACTCTGAATCAAAGTACAACAAATAGTAAACAGTAAAAATGAAATAAACGTGGTGACAGTTTGCCAATAACGAGGAGAAAATGTTCCATCTGTCTGGCCGTGAGTAAAATGGGTGTCATTACTGCTCATTTTTCCTGTAATTGCCGAGTTATTAGTTGAAAGCTTACACACAACTGGTGAGCCGTGAGTACAGCTCATTGCCTAATTACAGCCCCAGCTCTGCCACGTGGAAATCAGGAAATGCAAGAACCCAGAAAAAGATCGGCAGTAACCCTGGCTGCTTCCGCGGAATGGCTGCTGTCTGGCCAATTTGCGTTTCTCAAGCCCTGACGTTGCTTGACATTCAGATATTAAACCACAGTGCCCAGTATTCTGGGTTGAATTCCAGTTTATTTGAGGACTCACTGCCTTGAATCCATTGCTTAGAAAAATTATTTATTTGAAAGACAGAGAGCGGTCTTCCATCTGCTGGTTCACACCTCCAAATGGCAGCAACAGCTGGAGCTGGGTCGATCCGAAGCCAGGAGCTAAGAGCTTCTTCTGGGACTCTCACGTGGATACAGGGGCCCAAGCACTTGGGCCATCTTCTGCTGCTTTCCCAGGTGCATTAGCGGGGAGCTGGTTTGGGAGTGGAGCTGCCAGGATCCAAACCTGGCATTCATATGGGATGGCAGCATCCCAGGGGGCGGCTTTACCACTCTGCCACAGTGCCAGCCCCCTGCATCTATGGTTGTAACAGGTGCTTTGTCTGGCATCATTGTTGTTTGGTCTCAACTGGGAGCTCAGCTCCTGTGTGTAGAGATAGGGTTTGAGTGATGAGGTGGGCTCCAGGCCTTTGTCACAAACCCTGCCTTTGCAACCTGCCTCTCCTCTGGGGACGCGGACGCGAGGCTGTATATTTGGAGCGGCATATTTGCCCATTAAACAGTGTTCACGGAGTGAGATGTGAGAACCCTGGGCCAGAGCGCGCAGGCGAGGGGGTGCTTGTGTCCTTGAGGAGTTGTCAGAGTTAGGGGAGAGGAGACAATGCGCACGCAGAGTGTGATGTGCGTTTTGTTCCTCTCGGCCGAGGGGGTTGGGCCGAGGCGTCCATTCCCGCTGCAGATGCTGCCCTGAATGGGAAGGATTCATGACGGATGGAAACCACAGGCCTTCCGAAAGCGAGGGGCCGAGGGGAGGCCTTAGCGATGGTTGGATAACTTGTGCGGCCAAAGCTCTTCCCTTCCTAGCTGCCTGTGGATCTACTGCCTTCTTTCTTCCCATCCTCTCTCTCTCTCTCTCCTCTCGCTGGCTTTCAGAGAGACTATTTAACCTCTTGGTTGAGATAAGCTGGTGAAAATCATGGCAATGTGTTTTGAAGAATCTCCGCTCTAAGCCCCCAGAGGGTGGCCGTATCCCAGCTTCTTTGAGCTCCGCCTGAGCATCTTTGCTGGCAGGATCACGTGGCTGTTCTGTATAATCCTTTTGCTGTGCTCACCAGCTGTGGAGCAGAGATAGGGAGTGCTGGGGCTGACAGCTTTAAAGCTGGTGCTGGGGCTTCACCCCAGAGCAGAGACGCGAGATGAGTATTTGCATAATCTATCTAGAGTCGCCGAGGTTTCTGTCAATCTCCTTATCATGTTTCTAAAAAAATCTATTAAGAGAATATTAGCACAGAATGTGTAATTCTCTTCAGAGAGTTATTTTGCTTCTGTCTCTGGGTCCTGTAGGGCTTTTCATTTGTTTTAATTTTTTTTTCTTAATGCAGGAGATTTTTTGAAGTTTTGGCTTTGTTCCTGCCGTTTGCTCTTGAGTCAACAGCTCATGTTTAGATCAATACTTTTAACTTGAAAGTGTACTTTGGATCTATCGTCAATTTTTTTTTATCGGAAAAGCTCCTAAATAAATTGAAATTGTGCAAATTGCAATCTCTTACCTCCTGGAGATGAACATGAGAGGGAACCTAGCATTCCTGGTGCGTTTTCATTCAGTGTGAATTTCTTCCGTGTGCTTATTCAAGAAAACCTGGTGAAGTCAGATCTTGTACTTGAGGCAATGACTCCTGGGTCCTGTCCAGTATTCTCTCCACCAGCGTACACTCTGGGCACACACATGCACACGCCCTGACACTCAGCTCCCGGAGTGATGAACCTCTGCCTGGTTCTGTGGGGCCAGCACTGCTGTTCAGCCCGCCTCCCCTTCTCCCTTTTTCTAGTTGCATTATGTTCATTAATTCTCTTTCCCAAATCTTCCTTTGACTGCTTAGCAATCTATGGTCTGCACCATTCAACTGAAACGGCCTTCTTAAAGTCCACCCCGACCACGATTCTGCGGTGCAGCGATCCTCACGCTCTGGCCTCGCACTAGCAGCTGGTGCTGCCGCCGTGTCCTTTCTTTTCCTCCACCGAAGCCCCTCCCTCCCTGAATCTCACCCGTTTCTCTTGCCTTTGTCTTTTTTTTAAATTTTCCCTCTCTTTCCTGTTAATAGGAGTCCGCTTCTTGCTTCTGCCTTGGCTTCCCTCCCTGTGCCCCTTCTTTCTTCAACAGCGATCTCTGTACCAGCTCTTCCCAAATGCACCTGTTGTTTTGCTCAACAGTACATACTAAGATCCTTAGTGTGGTGCCAGGTGCTATTCCAGGGCAGGAGAGTCAATAGATAATTTAAAAAGGAACCATTTCCTGTCTTTGTGGAGCTCTGTAGAAGGTAGACAACTATTACAACTGACCTGGAAAATAGGGTGTGTCTGATGGCCAGCACTAGGAGAAAAATAAATCAAAAAAGCTGTTGGGAGACCGAAGCTGTTGAATCTTGGAAGGGGGTGGTCAGCGAGGACCCCTTGGGCAGGTGCACATCCAGGCAGACACATGAGCTGGAAGAGGAAAGAAGATGTGCGTGTACTCATATTTGGATTAAGACAGACCATAAATGCAAAAATGGAAAATTACTTTTAATACATTTTTGCAGAAGGAGTTGAGGTGGTGAAGATGTAAAAGGGGAAGTAGAGCTACAGCCCTGAGTCGCTCTGTGGGCAGAGAGAACTGGTGTTGGCTCCACATGCTGCCAATACTGCCAATAACTGACACGAAAATCCCTAGGCAGATGGAAGAGAAAGGCCGTAAGAGTGCTCTTGTCCCAACCCTCCAACACCCTTCCTCTTAACGTTTTCAAGGTTTTGAGTTGTCACACTGTGGTTGTCTTCCCCTGCTGACCACTCACTGAGAAATCTTTCCCTAGAGACACACTGTCTTGCTTCTTCAGGATCCTTGTAAGGAACATATCCCAACAGACAGAACTGCTGTGTGTTCTTTCTACAATTAGTCGGTATTCCTGGGTCAAGAAAGCAAAACAGTCAACCAGTTGTGTCCTTCCTTTGGGAGAAAACACGCTGTGTTCTCCATGTGTCTCTCCAGGTACTCACATCCAAGCATCTTATCCAATTGAACTGGCTCCCACAATCCACTGCAGGCCATTGTGGGTCCTCTCTATCTATCTCCACCAAAGTATTCTTCGCGGACGGTCCCAGTTGATGTCCTCAGCTTCTCACTCAATGAATTGCCCAGATTAAAAATTCCATGTGTATATATGCTAAGGAAATGCTATAAACACATAAGACTCAAATGAGTATATTGTAGTGAACACCTTCCTTTATCATAGGGTTTCTCAACTTTACACACACATTTAGAGACAAACATTTTTCATTCTCCTCATTTATTTGATTGATTGTTTTCAGATGCTATTGGCCACGAACAGGATGAATTGATGAGGGAAGAGGGCTGATAGGCTTAGGACTATGGCTGGCCTACTGCATTGAGCCCTAGGTCCCACACCCAGGGAAGGGGCATAAGACTGGGTCTTGCTGTCTGATCTTGGGGAGCCGCTGCCTGCTTCCCGGGACTGCAGCCCCTTGAGTATGTAAGTTCTGCATTCCTGCATGGCCACGTGGCCGGTGGTATAGACAAAACTCAGTTCAGACTTGTGCCCTGTGCTCCTGAGACCCGAGTGTCGCAGTCAGGGTTGGAATCTAGTGGTGTGAGTGTTTCTCTGATTTTCAGATGATGATACAGTGAATAGGAGAGAGCAGGCCGGGGACTCTGAGTATAGAACTTAAAGGGGTTTTGGTTTGCAGATAAGAAATGGATCACAACCCCCTCCTTGCTGTTTTGTCAAATCTCTGAGAGGGAATTCCCTGAGTGTGAACACAAGAGGACTACAATGTCGATGAGAATCACACACGATCTGAGTGTTTGTCCTTAGGGTGTCCTAGTGTGCAAACAGGGTGCAACCCTCCTAACGGGAATTCCCACAAGGTCACGGCCTTTCCCCAGATCCTGAGCTGCTGGAGTTCATGTCCGGTGCAGTGATCTGTCCCTTCCATCTTCAAGGTCCAGCCCCAAACGAGGCCACAGCAGAAACCTCAGGGTCACAAAGGCAGAGCGTCGGGCAGCTGTGCGGTTTCCACTGCGTGATTTCCCAGATGTGGTGTGAACTTGTCCTCCTGGTGGGCAGAGCGCGTATTCCCGTTTTGGACTCCGAGTTTGCTATGCTAAGGACAGTTGTAGTTACCAGCATTTGTAGAGCACAAAGTACCTGCAGATAACAGACAGACAGAGGTATAGATATATAGATACAGATAGATGTGGCTTACTCTGTGTGTGTGTGCATCTTTTTCTGTGTGTCTGATGTCTAAACATAAAGGGACCTCCCTCTCCCCAGCTTGACTTCCTGGTAGTATTGGGGATCACCCCTTTCCCTCCATCATGGTTTACGTGCAGAGTGACAGGTGTTCCTACAGTCAGGCAGTGGCGCTTTCTGTCGGCTGCCCGCAGTAACTGGGTTCCCGCTGTGGGTGGTGGTATTCACTACTTCTGCCCTCTGTCTCTGACAGGGCTGCAGAGCCCCGGGAGCGCGTGGCTGAGCATAGGCACCAGCAGCTCTGGAAGCCAGCGCAGCTCCGGGGGCCTGCGGGTGGCCGGAAGCTGCCCTTGCAAACTCACACACCCGTAGAGGACGCCGCGGTTGAGCTGAGGTGGCTGCGCTTTCCCAGTGCACCGTCTCATCCAACCCCACGGCAGCACAGGGGGCTAGCATTGCCAGCACTGTCCCTGTTGCACAGGGAAGATGTGACAGCCCCGCGTTTGAGAGCCTAGTCACGGGGCCTGGCGCTGTGGCATAGCAGGTTAAGCCGCCACCTGCAGTGCCACCCTCTTGGGGTTGTGTCCCGGCAGCTCCACTTCCGCTCCAGCTGCCTGCTAATACACCTGGGAAAGCAGCAGAGGATGACCCAAGTCCCTAAGGCCCTGAACCCACATGGGTGACCTGGATGAAACTCCTGGCTCCAGGCTTTGGCCTCGTCCAGCCCTGGCCATTGCAGCCACCTGGGGAGTGAACCAGCAGATGAAAGCCCTCTCCTTCTCCTTCTCTATAACTCTGCCTCTCAGTTAAATGCAATAAATCCTAAGAAAGAGAACCCAGTCATGGTGGCAGCGATAGTGGCAGAGCCAGGATTTCTGTTGCCAGCAACTTTGCGAACCACAAGCCCACATCTCTCGCTAGACTGAAGCCTAATAGGAGTGAGGGACCCGTCACTCAAGGGGCTGGAGACCTTGGCCATCACATGTTTGGGGCAGAGATGACCTCCTAGACCCTCCCAGTGGGGAGGTTCTATCATCCGGCTTCAGTTTTGACAAACACAGAACACCCTGTGCTCCCGACGGTCCCCAAGTAACAGAGCGATCCTCTGCTTCCAGGACGCATCCCAATGACTTCACCCCTCCCCACCAATCTTGTGATGAGGGGGAACGAGGGACACGGGTGGACAAGTTACCAGAGAAAGCAAGGGATCTTGTCTTTGCGCAAGAAAGAATTCAGGCGTGAGAGAGAGAGTAGTGGGAGGTAAAACAGCAAGGTTTATTAGGGCAGGGACATCCGTAAGAACGGATGGGCACCTCTCCAGACAGGACCTGAGAGAGTGCCCAGTCGCTTGGACTGGGGGAGAGGGGGGTTACATGGTCGAGTGGAAAGAGTACACCTGGGCAGACCAGGCGGGTGGCTCAGCTGAGAGGCAGAGGGCTGAGTGCGCCGTCCGGTCCGGTTGAGGCTGGAGGTGTTTAAGGGGATGGGTCTTGCTTCCCCACCTCTGCTCCTCCTGGAACAAAGGACTTTTTGGATGTAAATAGAAAAACTTCTATCTGAGTTTCTCCCTTGATGTTATCAGACAAGGGGAAGCCTGGCTGGCCTCGCCCCGTGTCAGAGGAGCCTTAGAGGAAGGATGGTTATGGGGTAGAAGGGGCAGGGTGTTTCAAGTGCAGATGCTGGGCTGTACCTGGAAGGTTACCGGGATGACTTTGAGATGCAGATGCTGGACCTGGATGTCAACTCCTTAGGCCTCTGTCACACACACACAAGCTCATTTCTGACTTCCTACCTAACAGACAGAGACAATACCGTGGAGTATTATTGGGGTTGTGAAGGTGCTGGGTTAATTGGAGGGAAACTGAGTCACTTCAACATGATACCACGGTGAAAGGAATGGGCTCTTGTGATTTCTCTGGTGGGGGTAGCTTTTTTGGCCTGCCTGATTGTCCTAATGCTGCACAGCTTGGTGATCTCCTGAGCTGTAAGCCATATGGAGACGTCAGGTGAGGAGAGTGAGGTTTTGCTGTTGCGTTTGTGTTTCTTGTAAAGACACGCAGAGCAGAGCATGTTTGCAATGCAGGTGCAATGGCGAACAAGACACTGGGGCAGACACAAGGTGGGGAAGAGGAGGAGAGATGGGGTCCATGAGAGAGGATGGGGAGGGGCTTCCAAGTCCAGGCTGGGGTCTGCCCTGGGGATGGCTGGGAGCAGGTGCACGGCTGAGAGTGCTCTCACCGAGGGTGGGGGAGATAGCCTGAGGGCTTGTGAGAACAGGCAGAGATGAGAAGCTTAGAACTGGGTCTGTGGGTTGGGGAGGATCCTGGGGCCCCAGCACGGTGGCCTGGGGGGACTGGCTCATCTGTGAGCCAAGCGCCTGGGGGCCAACTTCTGGAGACCTTCTGTCTGACCGAGTGTCCTGCGCATTACAGTCCAGCTATAGAAACAGTCTCCTCTTCATTCCCAGGATCCTTAATTTCCCTGTGGAAAGTATGGACGAAGTCAGGGATTCTGTGAATGCTCATGTAAAACAAGATGTGGATGACTAAGTAACAAAGATTTAAACTAAACATTTACTTCACTTCAAAATGCACACCCGAGGGTACGTTAGAAAGTTCAGCAAATAGGAGATCAAAAGGCAAAGTCGTTCTTGTGCAAAACCGTTTTCCAATCCACGCACCATTTTTTGCCCTTGTGCCCATTTTCCACGAGCTCTCTGAAGATCTCTGCCGTGGGAGATGATGGATGTGTTTATTGGCTCCCTGATAACAGCTGTCTTACTCTCCGTATGTTTCTCAGCGTCAGGTTGCAAACCTCAAGCATAAACAATAACATTTATTTGAAAAATAAAATGAACAAATGACTTTTAGCCAAAAAGAAAGCAAACTAGAAGCTGCTTCTGCATCCCAGGCTGGTGCCGACTTTGAGCTTCGCTGGAGGCTTCGTGCCCGTGCTGGGGGAGCGTTCTACATCCCCCCCGGGCTGCAGCTCCCCAGCACTTCCGGGCAGGGGTGCAGCCCAGGTGCCTGTCTCCCCAGGTACTGGCGGAGCTGCTGCACTTGTCCGGTCCTGTGACTGCCCCGGCCCTGAGACCCTGAGAAAAACCACGAACCGAGTTGTGCAGGTTGTGTCTTTGCTGACCTCACAGCCTTTCTGGTGCTTTTTTCTTCTGGGTAGATGTTTGCATGAGGCAGGTCAGAACAATGGTTTCCCTCTCGCTCGCTCGCTCTCTCAATCTCTCTCTCAGCTGTATTTACTTCTCCTCCTCGTCTCGGGTTGCCAGAAACAAATGGCCAGTCGGCTAGGTTTTATTTTATTTGAAGGTTGCTATATTATGGGAGGGGAGAGATGAGGCGTGGAGGGGCTGAGGGGTAGGGGAGGGCCTGGGAGGACAGAAGCAGAGCTTAGCTCCGCACTGCGAGACCAACTCAGCCTGGCAGTGAGCGCATCTGAAAACTCTCATGCCTGCGAAAGTTCTGATGGCGGACGGGGCCGTGGGCTGGGCTGTGCAGTGGGCAGTGTTACCAACCCAGCCCCGGGGGAGCTGCTGAGGCACCCTGTTTCTGAGGTTTGGCCACACCCTCAAGCCCCAAGGCCAAACAGAGCACAATTACCCACTAACCCTGGCTGGCACTTCCTCTGGACCTCATATGTACATGTGAGACAGCCCTGGAGGGTGGAAACCACCCCAAGGCCCCCTCGGCCTCTGTGGCTGTGAGGAGCAGGCTTCTGTCTCCCTGCGGAGCCCCTGCACCCTGTTGTGTACAGACTCACGCAGCCCCCGTGTTTGTGTGGCCTCCACTCGGGAGAAGGAGAGCGTCACTCGTGCCTCAGAAGAGGCTCATTACGCAGAGACCTCACCTTTCTGTCGCCAAAGATGTTTCCTTGAAATGAAAATGTGATGAGCTTCAGATCAGTGGCGTGTAGCTGCCAGGCGTGCTCTTTGATCCGCTGCCGAACGCATTTGTTAAAACGTCGCTTTATTGATTTTGTTAGCTGCTGCTTCGCTGTTTAGGATCATTTGTACATATGCACATCACAACGTCTGCTGCATCAAAGTGCTTAGTACATTCATTGCGCCCAGGAAGCAGCACACAAAACAAAGGGACTTTGCTCCATCAAGACTTCTGCCACTTAACCTCCGGTACAAACGTTGTTTGTAATGCCCTCCCTCTGAATGGCTCCCAAGTATTTTTTTACAGTCCTCAAGGAAAGAGGGAGCCCAGGCCCATCTCCATGTCTCCTTCAAAATAGATGCTTTCTGGAAAAGCAGCAGCATTGGATAGAGTGAGCTACACACGCACCTCTGTTCCGTTGGATGGGAGTCATTTTGCTTCAATTAATTATTTAATTAGTTACATTTGTCGGTGGCACTGGCTTTCAGGAGAGAGTTGATAAGATTTGATGTACGTGAAAACAGCTAATGATTTATATATAAGTTCAGATTTACTTGGGTAGTGAATGTGATGTGTCTTTATTAGGTTCAATTATGTGACCAAGAGTGAGCACATTCTAATAACCTTTAACGTTGATTATATATATTATATTTTACTGTTATGCATGTTGAGTGTAGACAAGTCAGTGCGGAGTGCTTTTAATTCTAGAAAGATGTTTTCTGAGGCTGGCTCCGTGGAAAACCCTGCCATCCTAACCGAGCTGTCCCAAGCTAGAAGGGACCTGACTTCAGCCCGGTGTGACCTGTGTGACGCACCTGTCAGATCCCCAACCTCGCCTGGAAGGTGTCAGGGTGGGCACCTCTCACAGACCTCCCCCGAACCATGTCTCCTGCAGGTGTAGGGATGAGCAGGTGTTGAAGAGTCCCTGAGGGAGCTGGGAAGATGCTGCAGTCACTTCCAGCGAGAATGGATACAGAAGCATGCGTGCATTGGTGTTACTGAGCTGAGTGTGCAAATGTGGGCAAGACTGGCTTCCCTTGGGCATGAGGGGCGATGGGCAGTGAAGGCAACTAGGTCCCTCTCAGATGAGCAGAATTTGTGTATTTGCTGTCACATTTTTTTAAAGAATTATTTTTATTTATTTGAAAGAGTCACAGAGAGAGGGAGAGCCAGAGAGAAGAGTCTTCCATCTGGTGGTTCACTCCCCAAATAACCACAATGGTGAGAGCTGAGCTGATCCAAAGTCAGGAGCCAGGAGCTTCTTCTGGGTCTCCCACCCAGGTGCAGGGGCCCAAGGAGTTGGGCCATCTGCTTTCCCAGGCCATAGCTGAGACTGGATTGGAAGAAGAGCAGCCAGGACTCGAACTGGCACCTATATGGGATGCTGGTGCTGCAGGCTGGAGCTTTAATCCACTGTGCCACAGCGCCAGCCCTACAGTTCACCTTTTGTGAACACATCCAAGAGCGTGGCTGACATGCAAGTCTTTCTCCTTTTTACTGTGAGGTTGGGAAAGTACCTTGACTCTGGTCGGCCAGGTCAAGGTCAAGGGTAAGAGAAGGAAGGCTCCCAGACGTATTTTGGGTAAATTAAGGGTCTTCAGGGAGTTCATGGAAGATGCATGTTGTAAAAAACTATGCATGGATTTCCAAATTTTTTTTGCATCAAAAGCAGATTAACTTAATTTTTCAGGAATTTTTTGAAGTATCCGCATAGGGTACCCGCCATTCCCTCTTGCCACTGGGAGTTTTATGCTCTCCTGAAATGCCCACTTTCTTGATTGAAGGCTCACTGCATGTGGTAGTAATCATGGCCCCCAAAGGAATGCCTGGTGTGAGGACTGCACCCCGAATCGCTGTGTGAGCTCGCCTCGACTTCCCTGGCCCCGTGTCATTCCAGGGGGCCTCTTTTGTCTTTCCCTACTTAGGAGGGTATACGTTACATATAATAAAGCTTTTCCTGCTGTGTGGTCCTTCAAGTCTGGGGAGATGCAGAGCCACATAACCACCACCCCAGGCAGAACATTTCCATCAGAACCCAGATTTCCACACACCCCTTGGTAGCTGGGTTCTCCCCAGCACTCAGCCCTAGAAGGCTCTGTCGTGGTTGCCATCTCTACGGCTTTGCCTTCTGCAGAACGTCCTGTACGTGCAGTGGTGGGAGTGCAGCCTTCTGAGTGAGGCTTCTTCCACTTACTGTAGAATGCTTGAGATTCTACCTGATGCAGCTACGTGAGCCTAACCTGAGGAACATTGCCCTGTGTGTTTATTACTGAGAACTGCTGAGTAGGGAACTTACGAAGTTCTATAAGAGGTCAGTGACCATGGGTCATTCGCCAATGGCTCTCACAAATAACTTTGAAAGTTCACTGCTTGGGGTCAGCATTGTGCCACCATCGTGGATTAAGCCACCACTCGCAACGCCAGCATCCCATGTGGGTACCAGTCTGAGTCCTGGCTGCTCCACTTCTGATCCAGCTCCCTGATAATGTGACTGGGAAAGCAGTGGAGGATGCCCAAGTGCTTGGGCCCCTGCACCCATGGGAGACCCAGATGGAGTTCCAGGCTCCTGACTTCAGCCTGGCTCAGCCTTGGCTGTTGCAACCATTGGGGAGTGAACCAGAGGATGGAAGATTTCTCTCTCTCTCTCTCTCTCTCTCTCTCTCTCTCATTCTCTGTAACTGCCTTTCAAATAAATATATCTTTAAAAAAAAGTAGAGTGCACTTCTTCACTCCTAGCTTGGATTCTATGAAAATGAATCCTACATTTTCAGAAGCAACAAGAAACTGACTAGAAGTTTTCTTCTTAACGGAGATGTTGATGGAAACACAATGCGTTCACTTCTTATTGCAATGCATACTTTCAGTCAGGCCCAGACAGCTGTTAATCCAGGGGCCAGGATGTGAGCAGAGAAAAGAGAGTCAATGTAGCACTTCCTATTGCTCTGACTCTGGTTTCAAAAAAGCAACCATGTTAACCAAACCCCTAACCGGGGTTCAAATCAGAGGAGTGCCTCTTGCCTGGTTGGCAACAAAATTTTTTTATCCTCCCCCTGACAGGAGAGTGGTGTGCCTACGGGTTTTGATGGGAGAGTGAGAGCAAGAGAGAGAGCGAGTGAGAGAGAGAGGGAGAGAGAAGATGTAAAAGCCAAGTCAGAGCGTCCGGGTACAGGGACAGCTGACCTTTTGACCCAGTAGCTGTGACCTGGGCAATGTCAGCAGACACTGATGACTGTCACCGTCAGGAGGGGTGCACAGAACAGAGACGCCGCACCCTACAATGCATCCTGTGCAGAGAATGTCCCCACAACAAGCAGTTATTTGGCACCAAGTGTGTACCATGCCAAGGCTGACAAATCCTAGTCTCTGTTATGACACTCGGAGGCCACAGGTCTACAAGTGGGGACCCTGGGGTCCATTCCAACTTCATTCTCCTGGGTGTACAGGGAGGAAACAGCAGCAGCGCCATGGGGTTCCACTGTCCTTTGCCAACGCTGGTGGCAGCCGGGAGGGGCCACGCTGTGGCCTCTGGTGTGTAGTCACAGTAGCAGCAGCTCTTACTCTGCACTGATAGGTGGCTTTCCTTTGTCGGGGCTCTCGGCTTCTCTCTGGCTTTCTTTCCATCTCTTTCTGGTGTCCTGGGACCACTTCGTGTTCTGTGACACCCTGCAGGGACTCCCAGGGCTCAGAAGCGACTTATTGTAGGGGAAGATTATACAGGGGCATCAGCGTGGGGAGCAGGTGCACCAGACAAAGTCGGGAGGGGACTCGGTAGCAGCTTCCAAAGTCACAGAACTGCCCAGGACGTACCCGTTCCTCCAGTGACGACTGCATGGACGTGAGCCGGGTGTCTCAGGCCAGGGGTGGGGGCTGGCGTCTCTGAGGCCAAAGCTTTTCTAGGGGGCTGGGCGCAGGGCCCCCTGTTTCCAGAAGGAAAGGTGGTGACCACCATGTATCAGATCGTTGGTACAAGCAACCTAGAGAAGCTTGGACAGCACGTGCCAGGGCATCCGACGCACAAAACTGTCATTAGCAGCCTAGGGCACGTGGCAAAGGCTCAGTCCCCAGGAGCAGGCCAAGGGTCATCATGCAGGCAGCCTGAGGACCTGCAGGACCCTTTTCTGCACACTGAGGTCACAGAACCCCCCCTCCCCTCTCTGCAGAGGTCACAGAACCCCCCAACCCCTCTCTGCAGAGGTCACAGAACCCCCCCAGCCCCTCTCTGCAGAGGTCACAGAACACCCCCCAGCCCCTCTCTGCTGAGGTCACAGAATACCTCCCAGCCCCTCTCTGCTGAGGTCACAGCCCCCCCCCCCCCCCAGCCCCTCTCTGCAGGCCCTGGTAGCCGCTCTGTTAAACTTTCTGCTGAAATCAGACTCCATTCTTGCTGCTGGCAAACAATATCCAGGAACTGGCTCAGACACAATGAATTAAGAAAATAGCCCAGGCTGCTTTCCTCCTTTGCAAAGATTGTGTGCCTGTGTGCACTGGGGTACAATCTCATACCGTCATCTTCACTGTTTCCACCAGAAAGCACGGCTTTCAAACCCTGCACCGATCAGTGGCGATGCTCGACAGGGAATGCCATTCATTTCTGGGCAGCTTTTAAAAATATGTATCTCTGACATTTTCTCTGCCCTCCTATTGGAGCCCTCTTCCCAGGACAAGTGCAAAGGCTTTGCCCATGCCGCCTCAGACCATTGCGGGCATTTTGCTCAGAGCCTGAGAATGCCATCAGCTCCATCGGCCTGTGTGCTGCTCCATGTCCTAGGACACTCCGGAGCCCAGCGGCACTGAGGTCTGAGCATCCTGCCTAACACATAAACCGCTCACATCACAGTGGACGGCACATCGTAAAGCTACGGAGCAGTCCGGGAGCCCCCCTTCTCCGTGGGGCTGCATCCCGGCACTCAGGGCCCCACCCCGCAGACTGGCTTCTGTCCCATACAGACACGGCTGTGATGGAGTTGTTTATAAATAAGGCACAGGAAGAGGTGGGTAACAACAGTGAGAGAGAACTGTGGCTGGTGTGGTGTATCAAGTTGAGCCCGTGTGATCTCTCTCGGAATACTACCACGCCGTCTGCCCTGCTCTCCCTCTGCAATGGTGCAGGACCATACGTCCAGAAAGCGCGTCTGGCTTCTATCTCCTGCACACCCTAACTTCCAGCACCTCTGCTCTGGTGCTTTGCGGCCACCATCAGGCGCAGTAAGGGTAACTGGAGCATGAACACTGAGATACTGTGACCGCTGACCAGAGCGCCGAGACAGCGCTTGGGGGATGATGGCAGGGTAGTGTATGCAGCATGGACGCGCTGGACAATGGGAGGTTTCTCCTCCTGGGCAGGGTGGGGTAGGGTGGCTTGAGCATTTATCACATTACTCAGAATAGCACAGAACTGGGCCCGGCACTGTGATGCAGTGGGATAAGTCATGACTGGCAGTGCCGGCATCCCATATGGGCTCTGATTCAAGTCCCAGCTGCTCCACTTCTGATCCAGCTCCTTGCCAATATGCACCTGGGAAAGCAGTGGGCAATGGCCCAAGTCCTTGGGCCCCTGCACCCATGTGGGAGACCTGGAGGAAGCTCCTGGCTCCTGGCTTTGGTCTGGTCCAGCCCTGGCCGTTACGGCCATTTGGGGAGTGAACCTCTCTGTCTCTCCTTCTCCTGTGCTATAACTCTACTTTTCAAATAAATAAGTGAATCTTCAAAAACAAGAATAGCCCAGAACTTAGAGTGTATGCTTTTTTTAAAATTTCTGGAATATTCTGTGACTGTGCTGCCCACAGGGAACTGGAGCCACAGGACACAGACGGCTGTCAGCACTCCGCATGGTGAAGCTCAGTGTGGAATGGTACTGGCTGGGGGGACTTGGCTGCGTGGTCTCTGTCTGGTCCGCTACCTCCCTCTCCCTCAGAGCAATTGCAGATAATGATCAGGGATGGCTCTCAAAGTCCTCCCTTTGCTGTCTTTCTTTTCAGAGTTTGAAATTAATGCAGTGATCGAAATACATAAAAATATGAAGAAATAAAAATTATCTATAATTCCTCCCTTTTTAAAAGCCCTTTGATGTGTAATGTTCACAGGTACATTGAAGGCATACACACACACATACACACAGACACATACATAGACCACACACACACATACACACATACATATAGAAACACACAGAGATGTACACACGAAAATACACACAAAGACCCACAGACATACAGAGACACACATATACACCACACACATACGCACAGGTAGACACCACAAAGACACGCAGTTGTACACACAGAGACACATGCACATATACCACACTCATACAGACACACGTACATACTCACACATACACATACACCCAGAAACACAGACTACACATATGCACACACATAGACACATGCATAGACAGCACAGACACGACATACACTGACACACTAACACACACACGTGCATACCATTTCACATCAGCTAACAATGACGCAGGTTCCCTTCCATGTCAAACACGTGGAGCTGCAGGCGTGCTCCACTCCACGCGGCACCATGGTTGGTTCCTGTGTTCTTGGACAATCGCTGCTTCCATTCTCACCGTCACAGTCATGCCGTGGCGCCTTCCTCAATCACACCTGTGCACACCCATGCTTCCCCAAGGCTGTCTCGCTGATGGAGTTTCTGAATCATGGGAGGAGCACATTTATAAGCCTTGAAACATAAGAGTCATTCCCCATGGAGTTTGCTCCTAAATCCACCCCGGGACCCAGAAGTTTACTCTTATTAGTGGTTCAATTTTTTTTTTAAATATTACAGCTGTGTGTTTGTAAAAGCTTGTTCATTATGAGTGAGAAGTAACCAGTAAACTAGTGTCAGCCTGTTCACGTTCCCCCAAATAACACGAGGAGGAAGACAAAGCCAAACTAGGGTTGCTGGATTCCTGGGACACCCCTGACTCACTGGACAGCTCAGCGACTCCGGGTTGCAGACCTGGGTCCTGTGGGCCTCTGTCTGGCGAGGGCCCTGCAGGGCTAGGGCAGGGGCTGGCCTGGGGACAGGGCTCCCCTCAAGCTCGGGCTGACTCTCCCAGCTGATGCTGAGACTCAGAGCGTCTTTCTCGTCCTGTGCAGGGCAATCGTTTGTTCCCCTGGTTTTGATTCTCTCGTGCTTATTCCTGTTCTAATTATCCTGTATTTGTTAAATACCAGATAATGAACTCTGACAAACAGTCAGCACATGGGTTCCGAGCGATGCGCTTCGTTTTAATTGGCATGCCCGCTTCTCCTGGCTGCTAACTCACAGCCCGGGAGCACGGGGTTCCCTGCGGTGAGCGGCTAATAATGTGCCCAGGTGCAGCCAATTTCACTTCCTAGCGAAGAAATAATAGCTACGGCTCCCCCAAATGTGAAGTGGAAAAGTGGGCCCTAATCGCTGCTCTCAGCGGTACTACACGCGAGGGCAGGTTTTCCATCCGGATCTCTGCTCCAGCAGTCTCCCCCTACACAATGTGATGCCTGCATTTGTCGTTGTTTTCATGATCTCTATTTTCCATAAACTTGTTGAAGACACCCCCCCCCCCCAGATTCAATGGAAGTGAAGGGGCCTTAACAAACTAAAGTGATTGAGATTAATTTGTATTACTCCGATACGCTGAAAACTGTGGTCTTCGTTGGGGCTCAGAAAGTCCTCCTTGGAGACTTTTGAAAAAGCTGCATCTGACAGATGCAGAAGAAGCTCCTGGCTCCTGGCTTCAGTCTGGCCCAGCCTGGCCATTGCAGGCATTTGGAGTGAGCCCAGATGGAAGACCTTTCTCTCTCTCTCTCTCTCTCTCTCTCTCTCTCTCTCTCTCCCTGTGTCTCTCTATAACTCTGCCTTTCAAATAAATAAAGACATCTTTATAAAAAGAGATGTGGGGCCATATGGGACCTTGAAGAGGGCTCTGACCCAACGAATGGACCACTTTGTGGGTCCCTGGGTGATCTCAAGGGTGGGCTCTGCTGGGAAGGCCCTGTGCCCTCTCTGGGCTCTGTCAGTGAGACGGCCTCCTCCTTGGGCCAGAACCACTCACCTAAGTAATCTTCCCTTTGTAACTGACCCAGTCTGTGGAATTGTGTGATTGCAGCAGAGAACGGAGCAGACCATGTGCACCCTCCACTCACTGGGACTAATTAAACCCACTACAGTGCACCTCACTGGGGACGTAGAGTGAGCGGAGAGGAGCTAACAGGAAAAGGGTCTGACAGTGACTTTCCATCGAGTAAACCTGCCTGGGGCCCACACAGCATGGCGAAGCCACCGCCTAGCACTATCTAGGAAAGCAGGTGTGGGAGAATTTGGTTGCATTGGGTCATTTATCAGTGATATTTTCATTTGTGCCTATCAGAAGTTTTGTATTCCTAATTCTTTTTTGTAAAGGTTTTTATTTATTTGAGAGGGAGAGGGGAGAGGAGAGAGGAGAGAGGGGAGAGGGGAGAGGGGAGAGGGGAGAGGGGAGAGGGGAGAGGGGTCTTCCTTCTCTTGGCTCACTCCGCAAATGACTTCATCGGTCAGGGCTGGGGCAGGCCAAAGTCAAGAGCCAGGAGCTCCATTCAGGTCTCCCATGTGGGTGCCAAGGGCACAAGCGTGTTGGCTGGCCCTCAGGCACTGCTTTCCCAGGTGCATTAGCAGTTAGCTGAACTAGAAGTGGAGCAGCCGGGATCCTTACCAGAGCTCTGATATGGTATGTTAGGGTTGCAGGCCTAACCTGCTGCCCCACCTTGAAGCCCTGGTTCTTCTAGAAGTTTTTTCACTGTAAAATCTGAGGGCCTTCTTATACTGCTACCCCAGGCCATAGGCAGGGAGCTGGAGCAGAAGTGGAGCAGCCGGGACATGAACTGGTGCCCATATGGGATGCTGACACCGTAGGTGGTGGCTCTATCTGCTGTGCCACAGCGCTGGCCCTGGTCCCACATCTTAAACTGGGCAGGTGTGAACTGCGAGTGTCCTAGGTGTGAAGTCCATGCCCTGTTTCAAAGACCCAGTACAGCAAAGAATGTACCTTGCTCCATTAGCATTTTATCTGGGTGACATATTGAAATGATAATAGTTATGGCTGGCGCCATGGCTCACTAGGCTAATCCTCTACCTGCGGCACTGGCACCCAGGTTCTAGTCCCAGTTGGGGCACCAGATTCTGTCCTGGTTGCTCCTCTTCCAGGCCAGCTCTCTGCTGTGGCCAGGGAGTGCAGTGGAGGATGGCCCAAGTGCTTGGGCCCTGCACCTGCACGGGAGACCAGGAGAAGCACCTGGCTCCTGCTTTCAGATCAGCGCAATGCGCCGGCTACAGCACGCCAGCCACAGCGGCCACTGGAGGGTGAACCAACAGTAAAGGAAGACCTTTTGCTCTGTCTCTCTCTCACTGTCCACTCTGCCTGTCCAAAAAAAAATGATAATAGTTTTGATGTACTGGCTTAGTGAACTATATTATTAAAATTGACATCACCTGTTTCTCTTTACATTTTTCACGTGACTCTTTGGAGATCTAAAATCCCATGCACAGCTCTTCTGTGCGTCTCACGCTGTGCTAAACAGAAGGTTCCAGGGAGACATCCAGTGCGAGAGATACTGCAAATGCTGTTCACTTTGTGATGGGCACATCAAGGCCCTGAGAAGTCCTGCAGCGAGATCGCTCACAGCTTTTTTCTTTTAAGATTTATTTTATTTATTTGGAAGTCAGATTTGTATAGAAAGAGGGATATCTTCCATCCACTAGTTCACTCCCCAATTGACCACAATGGCCGGAGCTGGGCCAGGCTGAAGCCAGGAGCCAGGAGCTTCCCCAGGGTCTCCCACGTGGGTGCAGGGGCCCAAGGACTTGGGCCATCGTCTACTGATTTCCAGACACATTGGCAGGGAGCTGGATCACAAGTGGGACATTGGCGACTTGAACTTGTCTCCATATGGGCTGCCACTCCCCCCCCCCCCCAGGAGGCAGCTTAATCCATTACCCCACAATGCTGGCCCACAGCTATTGACTTTGAGCATAGTGGCCTTGAAGCTGATTTGCTGGTGCACGGATCCACTCTTCTTAAACACCCTGTGTATTCATCATCCATGAAACACACTTAGGAAACATGGCTGTGCACCTGCTACCAGGCGCTGAATCCAATTAGGGAGATTAGAGGCGGAGCCCGTGTATCGGCAGGTGTTTTGGGGAGTGGGTGAGGCTTGTACCCGAGGGCTAGCGGACAGTGGTACTAAAGACTCCAGCTGAACCACACAGCCCCACACGTGAGCTCACCCCGTGCTCCTGCTGGGAGCTGGCTGGAGGGCGCGTCCACTGGAGAGGCACAGACCTCCCCCCATGTCCGGCCCCTGGATGGCAGGCAGGGTCTCTCCCCGCATGTCTGGAGCTGCTGGTTTGCTTCTTTCTCTGGTGTGCTTGGTTTGCTGACGATCCAGAGGAAGGGCGGCATGAGCTTCAGCCAGCCACGGGCTGAGGATGGGCAGAGAGTCCAAGAGGAAGGAAGAACCGGAAACTGTGCGCTCAGCAGAGCACCACGCAGTCCGGCCGTTCTTGATCCAGCTGCGGTCAGTGTGGCCATTCTGTGCTTTCCGCCAGACGCCCTGGGGATGGGGAGCTGCCTATGGGGGCGTAACAACTTTCCTGATGGGAAATACGGCAGGTTGGCAGGGGCTGTGTCTCAGCACAGAATCCTGGCGCTGCCCCTTGGACTCTACCCTGAGCTCCGTCTGCACGTGGGCTCGGAGCTTGGGGAGCAGTCCATTGTGTGTATGGGGCAGAACTGTGACCTCTTACGAAGACAGCAGCATCTTTGCCTGGCTGCTGTCATGGGGATGTAAGAGCTCCGAGCGTGAGAATTCTCAGCGAGCTGGAGGCAGCCTTGATGTGCTGAGCACCTGCTGACCATCCTGGGGCCAGGCTTCCCAGGCTCGCCGGTCTCTCTCACCTCCCTGCTGTGTGCTCAGAGGGAACCTGGCTTTGTGGAGTTCCACACACAGACAGAAGCCAAGCACTTCCTACGAGCGTAAATCTTAATTTCCATCCGTGCTATCAGTCATGGACAGCCCTAGCCCACGTGTATGTATTTGCACAGGAGGAGAAAGCAAGCCAGACAGAACATAATGAAAAGATATTAATTGATAACTAACCAGGTTTCTGTCTTCAGCATAAATTGTATGACAACAATTTTGTTTAACTGCTTCTTCTGGCACTGAAAATTCCATATGATGTGGACATTTGAACTCTTTCTAGACCCAACTGGAAAAAACAACACTGATTTAACATCTAGCACAATTCATGCATTAAAAATATTTTGCATAAAAAGAACGTGAGAATTACACTGGATGTGAACCTGTAGCAGCCCCGAGAGGGAACCCTTACATTTAAAGAAGAGAAGAGAGAGATTCATACTCATATAACAAATTGCTGAATTATTTAAGATAACTAACAAGAGCATTTTCTTAACATAGTAAAGTTATTATTTAAATTTACTGTAAAATGAATCGGTGTTTCCAACATTGCATCCCGTTGTATATTCTCTGGGAGAATTTAGTTGTTTGAGTCTTGGCGTTAGCGGTCAAAGACATCTTGTGAGAGTACTTCCACAGGAGGGCACAACCAGGGGGGCCTCAAGACTTCATGGAAATTTGGAGGTAAAGGCCTCTTTCTGGTGCTGCAAGTTTGGAAATCCACGGAGAGGGCCGACATGAGGGTGCACTGAGTTCAGCCAGCGCTTGCTGTGCCGGCATCCCGTATCAGTGTGCCTGTCTGAGGACCGGCTGCTCCACTTCCGGTGCAGCTCCCTGCTAATGCACCTTGGAAGGAGAAGAAGATGACCCAAGTACTCTGGCCCACGTCATCCACATGGGAGATCCAGATGGAGCAGCTGGGTCCTGGCTGTGACCAGGCCAAGCCCTGGCTGTTGAGGGCTTCTGAGGAGTGAACCAGTGGGTGGAAGACCTCACGCTCGCGCTCTCTCTCTCTCTCTCTCTCTCTCTCTCTCTCTGTTACTCTGCCTTTCAAATAAATAAAATAAATCTTAAAAGAAATCCATGCATAGTGTTTTTTTTTTCATTTTATGCCTTTCCTGGAACTTTCTGAAGGCTGCTTGTCTGCATGTATTTCACATTTTTGTACCAAAATTATCGTAATTCCTTTTCCACGAGCATTGTCAAGTACCCTCAGAAAAGTCCCCAGGGATTCACATCAGCTTAACTAACCGCAATTTCCAACTGGACACAGAGCGATGTGATTTGAACCTCCTGTCTCATTTTTCCTTAGACACCGTGTTAGGAGGTGTGGCGATACGGTGACTCCAGTGTTCGAGGGGGTGTGTTCTCATTGGTTCTCCACTCAGCACACCTGGCCGTTATCCCTAATTTTGATGATTGCATTTAACCACAGAATATTCTGTTGTTCTTTCCAGCTTAAAATGTATTTGGAAAAAAAATATTTTTTGCCTAAGTCCATAAGGAATCTCTCTCTGGCACTGCCAACAACAGCTATGACATTCAGCCAGACCCGACGTGACCAGGCCTCCAGGACAACTGTGGTCTTGCTGTCGGTGGGAGAGTGTTCCACAGCGTTCCTGATGCTGCACGTGTGTGCCGCCATGGCAGTGCTGTCTGAGGTGCTGTGTTTGCTTTCTGAAAGCCTGGGGCACAGGGTGGAGGGTGAGAGCCACAGGGGGTGCCGAGCTGGGGTTGTTGAAGCTTCTCCCTGCCTGTTCGCCTTCACTCAGCCCCTGGAAAGAGATCTGGGCCCTCCACCCCCTGCCTCTCCACCTGGGTAATGCGTGTGGCACGAGCGTCTTCTATTCATTTGCTTACTTTCACTTGGCCGTGGCAAGACTTAGTATTGCTTTCTAGGGAGTTAAACTCGTGGAAAGATGAAAATGTCTTCTAGAACAATCCAGTATTCATGAAGACTGACGTGCAAGGAAGTTGGCTCCAAATAGCTGCTTTTTTAAAAAAAGATGTATTTATTTATTTGAAAGTCAAGTTATGCACAGAGAGAAGAAGAGGCAGAGAGAGACAGAGAGAGAGAGGTCTTCCATCTCCTGGTTCACTCCCCAGATGGCCACAATGGCTGGAGCTGTGCTGATCCAAAGCCAGGAGCCAGGAGCTTCCTCTGGGTCTCCCCTGTGGGTGCAGGGGCCTAAGGACTTGGGCCGTCTTCTACTGCTTTCCCAGGCCACAGCAGAGAGCTGGATGGGAAGTGGAGCAGCCGGGACTTGAACCGGCGGCCATATGGGCTGCTGGCACTGCAGGTGGCAGCTTTACCCACTACGCCACAGCGCCGGCCCCAACACACGCTTTTTAGATGCAGAGCTCAGTGTCGACTTCCTGGGACCGACTGGGACTGTCCATCTTGCTGTGATCTCACAGCGCAAGCCTAACGATGGTTGTTTCATTAGTCCTTTGCTGATGAAGTGCAATATGGCTGTGCTCTTTGAAAAGAACTAGAGAAACTATGAAGTTAGGTGATTTTAAAAAGCTACTTAGAGATGGAAACATGGGGGTTCTTAGTACCGTCAGTGGGAGGAAGTGGCTCAGAGGGAGGATGAGGCACAGAGCCGAGATGTGAGTTCCTGTTGATGTTTGTGTTTGAAGGGAGCCAGGAGCCCACCCAGAAAAGTGGGCCATTAGGGACAGACTGGCCAGTGTCCGCAGGGTGTGGGGCATCCAGGTCGGGCCCAGCATCTCAAGGGCATGCTGGGATTTCTGAGTCACGTCCTGTTTTACACAGGTGACAGGGTTGTTAGCTCTGCAGCGGGAAAAGAGTGGCCGGCTCCAGACCTTTAGAGATCCCTGCTGTTTGTGAGGCCCCGGGAGGTCTCCATGTGCAAGCACTGGGGAGAGAACAAAGGGAGAAAGATCTGCAGATACTGCGTGACCGACTCCTCCAGCCCATGGGGTGCCCATGAGAGTACTTTAGGGTGCAATGGGGAAAGTGGATTTGGTTGAAACATAAGATCTAACATAAGTGTTGTGTGGCCTCGTTCTGATTTCCTTGCTTGACGGAAGACATGGATGGAGAGACACAGTGCTGCATCTGTGACACAGAAGTGGGTGGTGGAGGACAGAGTGTGCCAGGACTGGGAGCTACAGGTGTGTGAGGGTCACAGCTGCACTGGCGTTGGTCCATCTGGGTCCTGCACACACCTGCTGCCCCATTTGCTTTCTCCAAGGGTAGACTGGGCAAGTTCGGAGGGGCTGACAAAGTCTTAGAAGCCCACTCTTGGGCCGACGCCGTGGCTCACTAGGCTAATCCTCCACCTGTGGCACCGGTACCCCGGGTTCTAGTCCTGGTTGGGGCGCTGGATTCTGTCCCTGTTGCTCCTCTTTCAGTCCAGCTCTCTGCTGTGGCCCGGGAGGGCAGTGGAGGATGGCCCAAGTGCTTGGGCTCTGCACCTGCATGGGAGACCTGGAGGAAGCTCCTGGCTCCTGGCTTCGGATCGGTGCAGTGCACCAGCTATAGAGGCCTTTGGGGGGTGAACCAAAGGAAGGAAGACCTTTCTCTCTCTCTCTCTCTCTCTCTCTCTCTTTCTAACTCTGCCTGTCAAAAAAAAAAATAAATAAAAAAAGAAGCCTACACTTGAGGAACTTGCAGCTTGGGTGCGGTCCCCAGCTGGCCTCAGTTGGATGAGATTTTGTCTGTCACAAGGGTGGGAGGCAGGGTCTGTGAGTTGCATTTGAACAGGATTGATTTTCTTCGCTCTTTTAGCTTTCTCAGTGTCCCAGACTGAGTTAGAGACCCAGAGAAGGATCCGCCTTGGAATAAGTGACACCCACCCCCCACCACCTGTAACAGGAGATTAAGGGGACCGGCTTTCACCCTTTTGTTCTTGTGGACTCAGGTACCTGGTTTACCCACTTGATCTCTCCCCAGGAGGACTGTGGGCATTCTGAGGTTATAAGGAAACTAAGAACATGTCAAGTCCCCCATTGTACAGCCCAAGGGTGGGGGGTGCCTCTTTTAGGCCTTGGCTTCCCCCCTCCAGCAGTAATGGTGCAGGACCGAGTGGTCCAGGGTCCAGAACACTGCGCTAGGTCAGAGTTAAGTGGCTCCCATGTCTCATAAAAACCCGGTTGTCCTTGCTGCCAAGTCCAAGGTCACCCAAGGCTCCTCAGCAGAGACAGTCATGGGCGCCAGTGGAAGGCTTGGGGCCCTGCAGTCCTTGGAGGTCTTCACCTTCATGATGGGGGGTGCCTGGAGCCCCCTTAGGGACGCTGGACAATCTCACCTCTGATGGCAGCATCCAAGGCCCCTTCCCTCTTCCCTGGAAGGAGGACCGCCCATTTTCCAAAGGCCCTCTCCAGGTAGCATGGTAGCTATTGGTACTGGAGGACACTGGCTCTGGCTGGGGTTGCCCCGACACTGTCCACCTGAGCTCCTCTCGGCTGGGTGTCCCCAGATGGCATTGAAGCTGCCGCTGCCGCGTCTTTCATCCCCAATCCCGTCTCTGTCATTAGACCTCGATGGGGATTTCTGGAATCTGAGGCCCACGAGGCGGCTTTTGTCATTCCCTCCCAGTGTCGGGTGCAGACAGGGGAATGCGGTGGGCGTCTAGTGTTCCCCGTCCAGCCTGGGACCCGGGGTCCATGTTGGTGTACGTTCTAAAGGTGTCAACCCCTAACCCCGGGGAGAGGGCTGGGCTTTCTTTCGGGCCCTGAGTTATCTCCTGCCTTTGTCCGAGTTTACTGATTGCACCACAGTTCCCTCCAAGAGGCACGTTAGGGAGCGATTCCTGATTTCCAGACGAGGAGATCCCCTCCGACGTTCCAAGCAGGATCTGTCGTGGGCACGGCTGTGAGTCCCACCTGCCGTTTTGACTGCATCGACTTGGGCATCTCCAACCACCTTTTGTTTTTCTTACACCGTGCAGTGTGTAGACAGTAAGACCTTGGGGACTTACTGAGTCATCAACACTTCTTGAATTTCCCCAGGTCCTTGGAAAATCACTCCAACTTTTCCTTGCATAAGTACAGATCACACACAGAGAACGGCATGGGGACCCCGATGGTGTCCCTGTCCCTACTGGGACCTGCCGTAAAGGAAGGGGTCTCCTTCAGGCCTTTGTAATCATGTCCCATGGTGGGCAGTTGTTGGGCTGGGGCTCCCCTCATCCCAGCAGGGGTCCTCAGGTAGGGGTGGGTAAAGGCCTCCCAAGGGAGGCAGGAGGGTGTGGGGACAAAGTGCAGCCTTGCTCCATTCAGTGTGGCCGGAGCCTGGGCAGGAGCGAGCACAGTTTTCTCCCCCTCGGAGGATGGGGGTGACGGAGAAATGGGAGGGGCCCCGGGCCTCCATGGAGGAGTGCCCAGTAAAGCCTCATTGAAGGCGTCACTCTCCTGTTTAGAGGAGGGAAACAGGACGTGAGCCAAACAAACGTTGTATCGCTGCTCGAGTCAGGGTTCTGATAAAGCACCATGAAGGCCTGCATATGTAGAACCTCTTCTCATTTTCCTTCTCTCTTTTTTTAAAAAAAAAAAGTTCAATATTTATTTGAGAGGCAGAGTTACAGACAGAACTTCCAACTGCTGGTTCATTCCCCAGATGGCCTTAACAGCTGGAGCTGAGCCCATCCGAAGGCAGGAGCCAGGAGCTTCTTCCAGGTCTCCCACATGGGTGCAGGGGCCCAAGCACTTGGGCCATCTTCCACTGCTTTCCCAGGCCACAGCAGAGAGCTGGATAGGGACTTGAATCAGCACCCATATGGGATGCCGGCGCTTCAGGCCAGGGCATTAACCTGCTGAGCCATAGCGCCAGCCCCTCTTCCATCTTTCAAAACAGATCTAATTGGAGGGCAGTGTTACAGTTAGCAGTCCCGTTTGTGTCCTAGTCTCCTGGTTCTTCAGCCTTTTTTTTTTGGAGTTCCCACAGTACGCCCTAATGGAGGTGTCGGGGAGAGTTGCCCACTTTTGGCTGGTCTCTTGCTGGACACCAGGCTTTTCCCTGGTGGGCGAAGTCGTGGTGGTTTCACACGCACTGTCACTCACCCTTCTGTCTTGGGAGGGTCTAAAACAATAAGTACAGTTGCTGTGAAGAGGGCCCAAGAGAGTGGTTGTGTCGCTGCCTGCTACAGCCTGGGCGTGTGCACAGTGTGGCCATGGGAAAGTGCTGCTGTCAGCATCTAGAAGCACAGCCAGAAGTGTGGACAGAGGTGGGGATCAGAGTATTGGCAGGGGAAAATCGGCCCGCGCACACAGCGTGGAGCATTGGCTGCGATCTGCCATCCATTGAACCTGCAGTATGTGTTGAGGCCTCAGGGCCAGATCAAAGGGGCGACAGAAAAAGCCTTCCCGTGTCTCAGGGAGCGGGAGCATCCCTGGGGCTGGGGGCCGTCGCGTGTGTGTCTGAGGTTTTCCGCACTCTTCAGGGTTTCTCTAAAGTGAAAAGAGTGAGTTGTCCTCGCGAGGCGCGATGATGTTTCCAAAGGGTTTGCAGGGGTGGGAAGAGGCAAGTCCATGGACTTCCCCTGCAGGGGCCTCTCTCGTGAGCAGCGAAGGCATCGGAGGGCTGCAGCCAAGGAGTGGGGAGAAGGCTCTGGGGGTCCTCGCTTGGCTTAGAGCCTTTTGGTCACCCCCACAGAGGCAGCAGTGGCTCAGCAGGTGCAGCGGGGAGAACAGAAACACAAGTGAAAGTGTTCACGTAGCCAGCATGGGCAAAGACAGACGTAGCTGCCAAGGGAAGGGGAGGAGAGAGGAGAGAGAGACCTCTGCTGGGCCTCCTGTGTGGCCTGGGCCTGTGCCCTCCCACCTAGGACTTCCCTCAGGCCGAGTCTAGGAGCACTTCAATCAGCGTGAGCTCTCACCGTCCCCAGGATGGGGGGCAGCCATGGTCCCCAGACGAGGACGAGACTGTGGCCCAGGAGGAAGTCAGTGATGAGCCCAGGCTGCTCAGGCGCTCCAGGGGATCTGGCTAGAGGGTCCTTCCTCACCCCCGGCATCCTGGAATGCTGCCCTTGAACGTGCTGTTATCTGGAGCCAAAGCTAGCGATTTGGGACCGCAGTGAGTTAGAGAAAAGGAACAGGAAGAAGATGGTGGCTGTCGGCAGACAGACGGCCTCACCAGCAGGAGGAGCCAATATGGGGCGCCATCTGGATTTGGTCTGCAGGCAGCTCCACTCATGGTCTCCCGGCTGGCTCACCCAGAAAGACACTGCTGGCACCCGGGGTTCTCGGCTTCCCCACAAGAAGGAATTCATGCGTTAGGTGGGAGAGCAGTGAGCGGCAAGCAGCAAGTGTTTTAGTGAGAAAGCCGAAGTGCACACTTCATAGCTTAGTGCAGGCTCACGGGAAGGGAGTGGCCCATCCCTGAATGGTGTTGAATATCATGTGTGTTGTTTAACGGAGGGGAGGTGCAGCCCAGTGAAGGGGAGGCATAGTCACGGCTTTTCTGGGAAGTAGGTAGAAACCTCCTAGAATCTAGCTGTGCCCCTTTTGGACTGACATGGTTCTATATTTCCTGCCATGGTGGCTAGCAGTTGTGTCATTCAATATACTAATGTATTACAGCAGGTGTTTAATGAGCTGTAGGGCCATCTGGCTTGGCCTTGGCCCCTTAAACTGGCACAAACCTGGTCTACACAGGGGGTGTCTTTATATCCAGAGCAAGAGGAAGCAAACCCATTTCCTGTAGGTTTGAGATAACAGGAACTACCCTAGCAGCCCCACTGCTCATCCCGCCTCCTTGTCTCAGAGCCACTGCTGTGTGTATGCTCCGTTCTTGATGAAAACATCACTATACAGCACACAAGTGTATTTGTGGCTGATCTCTGCGGGGCTGACCTGTGCAGTGTTTAAAAATGTATTTTGAGTAATTGCTAACATTTAAAGTTTTAAACACGACATAAAACCTAGATTTCCAGCTCACCTTGAAAACCTGTAACCCTGGCGTGCAGGCTCTCGTTCCCAGCTGCCTGTGTGAGCACCGACTTCAGTGGTCTTGACTTGAGTTCATCAGTGTCCCCTCCAACTCCCCACGTCCTCAACAAAGTCAGTTTCCATGTAGCTTCACGTGGATGCCTAGTTCCTCCTAGTAATTTAGGAACATTGACTACAATTAGGGTACTCACATTTCTATCCAAAGTAAAATACTTATCTCAACAAAATGAATTATAACATATTTTTATGGGAAAGGAATACATGTAATATAGGAGTAAAATAATATTTTACGTTTTCTTGAAAACTCGTTCAGTTTTGCTCAAGTTTGCTAAATGATGGTATTTTCATTTGTGGCCTTTGGTCTTAAGCAGGGGTCAGAACACTAGGGTTCACAGACGAAACACGGCCCCACTGGTTTTTAAATAAAGCTTTATTGGCACATGGCCTTGACAGTTCTTGCATATTGCCGATGACTTCTCATACGTAAGGAGAGCAGACTTGAGCAGCGGTGACAGAGCTTAGATGTGACTCAAAAGCCCGAAATGCTTACTCTTTGACCTTTACAGAACCACCCGGCTGACTTCATTCTCAGCCAGGACACACAGAGCTCTGAAGTCATCACTCCTGGCCTCACAAGAGGAAAAGGATGCGGAGACACTAAGCATCGCTGAATTTTCTCAGCCCTGTGACAGGACTGAGGCCACACAGCAAGTGGCCACTGTGGGACCTGGAAGGGTGGAGAATGACAGCCGAGGTCAGCTGATGGGGGCCAGGACAGGCAGGACCTGGGACGTGGCAAGCTGGAGGAAGCCCGGATTAAGTGTGCAGGGCTCGTACACGGGGTTTCCCAAGAGGCTCCCCCTGTCCTGCGTTTCACCTGCAGTACACAGATCTCCATCATGCTGTGAGTTTGGGAAGTGGAGAGGTTAGAACCTGACACCCAGGGCATTCTGCTTTCCAAAGCCCTATCCTCCCAGGCGCACTGTACCTGGCTCGGCGATGGGCGGCTGCAGCCCGGCAGCTTTCCAGGCTCCTGTAACGCAGGGGGTGAAAGGGTTAAAAACACTGCAGAGGGCCACAGTCTCCACTCAGGCACAGGTAGGCTGGAGATTTAATCGTAAGATTACACAAAGCTTTCCTCTCCCACACCTCCCCTTCCTCATACACAGTGCTCCAGAACAGTCCAGGGCCCTGTGGCAGAGAGAGATGCAAGGCACGGTGCTATCTCAGGTAGAATGAATATCGAGGACAGCGTTGTTGCATAGCTGGTTAAACCACCACCTGTGATGCCAGCATCCCATATGGGTGCCAGTTCGAGTTCCGGCTGCTCCACTCCCAATGCAGCTCCCTGCTAATATGCCTGGGAAAGCAGTGGAAGATGGCCCAAGTGCTTGGGCCCCTGCATCCAGGTGGGGTCCCCGATGAAGCACCTGTCTCCTGGCTTCAGCCTGGCCCAGTCCTGGCTGTTGTAACCATCAGGGGCGTGAACCAGCACATGGAAGGGCTCTCTTTCTGTCTCTCCTTCTCTCTCTGTAACTCTTTCAATAAAATAAATCTTTAAATAGAGAGAAAAACTTCATACAGAAACAGTGTGAACAGAAGAGAGAAAAATAAGGGCTCTGGCACCGCTGACTCCACCACACAGAAGAGCAGCTACCCAGACACCGTAGAGGCTCACAGTGAAGTCTCATTGTATCTCTCCTGCTCTCCTATGCAGCGTGCGTGGCTTTTAACAAAACAAGAACAGGCAGGAAGAAATCATTTGAGCAGACAGAGCAGCTCTGACACGGCATAAATTTGAAATCATCTGATAAGGAACTTAAAATAGCTGTGATTAATATGCTAAGGGCTATCGAGGTAAGACGCAGACAGCGAGCAGGAACCGATGGGTAATGTAAGCAGGGAGACAGGGACTACAAGGAAGAACCAGAAGGAAGCTCTAGACAGCAAATCCGTGTGGCAGGAAGGAAGGACGCCGTTCATCGACTCTGCAGTGGATGGACGTGGCCGAGAAAAAAAAATTGTTGAAATTGAAGATACATCAATAGAAGCTTCTAGAATAGAAAGGAAAGAAAATGATAAGAGTGAGAAAAAAATTCCCAAACCTGCGGGACCATTGTGAACACGTAACATACGCATAGCAAGAATACGAGCAGCAGAAGGAGAAGAAAGAACAGAAGAAATAGGTAAGGAAATGATAGCCGGAAAATGCAAAATATTACTCAGACACCACAGCACAGACCCCAGAGGCTCAAGAAGACCAAGCTGTATGAGCAGCAAACTGTATACATGAGTGTATTACCTTCAAGCTACGGAAAACCAACGTAGAACACCAAATTCTGTAAGAAGACAAAAGCAAAACCACCTTACCCATAGAGAAACCGAGGTAAAACTTACACTGGCTTTTTACCACCAACCACACAAGCAAGAGAAGGGAGTGCCATGTAAGGACTTGCACTATCACCAACATAGAATTCTCTAGCCACTGTGATCATTGTTCAGAAGTAAAGGAGAAGTGAAGATTTCCTCAAACAAAAATTGAAGGAATTTGTCACCGGTGCACTGGCCTTGTAATCTGTGTTAAGGGAATTTGTTGGCGCCACTGTTGTGGCACAGTTGGTTAAGCCACTGCCTGAAGTGCTGGCATCCCACCAGAACACCAATTCAACTCTCAACTGCTCCACTTCCAACCCAGTTCCCTCCTAATGCTCCTGGGAAAAGTGGCAGGGGATGACTCAAGTGCTTGGGACCCTACCACCCATGGAGGAGACCAAGAGGAAGCTCCTGGCTCCTGGCTTCTGACTTTGGCCCAGCCCAGCCCCAGCCCCAGCCCCAGCCCCAGCCATTCTGGTCAATCAGAGTGCATCAGTAGGTGGAAGCTCTCTCTCTCTCTCTCTGTCTCTCTCTGTCTCTGTCTCTCTGTCTCTCTCTCTGTCTCTCTCTGTCTCTGTCTTTCTCTTTCTCTCTCTTTCTCTCTCTCACTTTGCCTTTTAAATAACTAAATAAACCTTTAAGAAAAAAGAATTTGTTGAGAGAGAAGGAAGAGGAAGTAACTCAGAAACTCAGGTTTCCATAAAGAAAGGAGTATTACAGAAGGAATAAATTGATGGTAAAATGAAATTTGCAAGGAAAAATAGGAGCCATTATTATACTTAGAGACTTCAATCCACAACTAAAACAAAATGGCAGAATTAGCAGGCAGACAATTAGTAAGGTCAGTTGGTCTAACAATAACATAAAAATTGGATCTAATAGACATTTATAGAATACTTCATCAACAAAAGAAGAATATGCATTATTTTCAAATTCACATGAAATATTCACCAGGACTACATTCTGGGACATAAAAGATACTTCAGCAAAGTTAAAATCATAGAAATCAAACAAAATAGGGTCGCAACTAAGAATTAAAGTACAATGGAGGCTGGCGCCGCAGCTCAATAGGCTAATCCTCCACCTTGCAGTGCCGGCACCCCGGGTTCTAGTCCTGGTCGTGGTGCCGGATTCTGTCCCAGTTGCCCCTCTTGCAGGTCAGCTCTCTGCTGTGGCCAGGAAGTGCAGTGGAGGATGGCCCAAGTGCTTGGGCCCTGAACCCCATGGGAGACCAGGAGAAGCACCTAGCTCCTGCTTTTGGATCAGCACGGTGTGCCGGCCACAGCACGCCAGCCGTGGTGGCCATTGGAGGGTGAACCAACAGCAAAGGAAGACCTTTCTCTCTGTCTCTCTCTCTCACTGTCCACTCTGCCTGTCCAAAAAAAAGAAAAAAAAGAAAAAAAGAAAGAAAAAAAGTACAATGGAATTAAATTTAATAACAGAAAAATATCTTACAGAATAAAAAATGCACTTCCAAATAAAAATAAGTCAAATAATAAATTTCAAGGGATGTTTTAAGGTATTCTGAACTAAATGATCATGAAAAGATGACTTACTAAAATGTACGGGATAGAATGAAAGTACCACTTTGATGGAAACTTACCGAACTAAATGCATGTATTAGGAAAGAAGACGCATAATCTGAGCACTCACTGTAGGAAACACCAGGAAGAAGTGCAGGATAAGGCTAAAGCAAAACAGAGGCAACAATAATAAAATTAGAACATAAATTAATTAAATTGAAAGAAAACAATAGATAAAATAAACAAAACTAAAGTCTTGTTCTTTGAAGAAATCAATATAATTGGGAACATCTGTACAGGCTACCAAGCTAAAAGAGAGAAAACACAAACCTTAGTGAAATAAGCCAGTCCCAAAGGGACAGATACCATTTGTTCTCCCTGATCTGTGATAACTAATAGAGCACCTAAAAGGAAATCTGTAGAAGTGAAATTGATATTTCAAGAAGGAAGGACTTGAGCTGCCCTTGCTCGACTGTCAAGGAAGTTTTTTTTTTTCCTTCTTCATACTATTTGTTGAATTCCTTACTTAACATAGAGTTAATTATATGTATATAAAGTCAATTGAAAATATATCTCAGTAAAAAAAATTAAGGGTGGGAATAAGAGAGGGAGGAGGAAGTTTTAACTATAAAGCTGTATAGTTCTGCATACATTCCTATGGACTTACTTCTAAGGGTACAGTTTAAAAACTTGCTGTGGGACCCCAAATCCCATTAAGCTGGGTGGTAAAAATGCCATCTTACGTGTTAAAGTGATCATATCAAGTGTTAGAGTGATCATATAGACAGAATTAAGTTTTAAAGCGATCATATAAATAAAATAAAGAGTCTGCTAATAATAATAGAATTAAAAAGGAGAGAATGTTACAACATGGGAAGCAGTCCACACAGCAGACTCATAGAATGATGATTTCTTTAAATAGCACTCTGACCTCAGAATCAGTCCTTAAGGCATTCTGGTCTGGCTGAAAAACCCATGAGAGAATTTCAGGCATGGAAAGCCAAGACACTGTGACAAAAAAAGGACATGAAGGACCTCTGTGAGTGAGATCCCAGTGGAAATAAGGGGCCATCAAAGAAGGAGGTACTTTTCTCTGAAGGGAGGAGAGAACTTCCACTTTGCTTATGGCCCTGTCTAAATACTCATGGAGTTTGTGGACTCAAAGAGCTTTCATGGCTGAAAACTGACACTAGCTGGCTTCAGACTTTCAGTGATCATGACAGTGTGGTATTGGTGGAAGAACAAATACAGTTCAATGGAGCAGGATAAGAAACTGATTAACCTTTTACAAAGAAGCAAAGATAGCTCACATGGAAAAGGCTCATCATTTGCAACAAATGGTGGAAGAACTATTGGGCATCCATATGCCAAAAAAGAACCTAGACACAAAACTTTAACCAAAATTTCACAAAACATACTTTTATAAAAATTAGCTCAAAATTGATTATAGATCTATATGTGGAATGTGACATATACAAAGAGCCCTTCCAACTCAACAAGAAAAACAGTCTAATTTTAAAGGGACAAACATTGTGAACAGAAACCTCATCAAAGGAGATGGATAGACAGTACGTGAGCATACAGGAGTCCTGACATGGGAAATCTGTAGACTTCCCAAGAGTAATGAGATACAACTACATACCTGTTAAAATGGCTTATACTGAAGTCACTGACATTGCCAAATGCCAGCGATGGGGAAGAGCAGAAAGGTTTCTCTCACTGCTGGTAGACAGGCAAAGTGGCAGAGCCCCATTGGAAGATGTGTTTGACATTTTCTTCCAAACCAAACAGAATCTCACTACAGGCTTCAGCAACCATTAGTCTTACGTCACAGGAATTGAACCTGTTGTTTGTAACCACTCAAAACTGGATTCAACTGAAATGTCTTTCAATAATTGAATTCATGAACAGATTGTGCATCTCTACCTTGAAATAAAAGGAAATGCGCTAACAATCTAAGAAAGGACATAGGGTAAATGCACGAGACAGGATCATAAATGCCAGTCTGAGAAGGCTGCATGACTCCCACCAATGACTTTGTAGAGAAGGCAACCTTCCAGAGAAAGTAAAAGACCAGTGGTTGCCAGAGGTTTGGGGGTTGTGATGGGGCAGGATGAGTAAGTCTAACACGAGAATTTCCAGACAGCAAAATTGGTCTGTCTGATATCATAATGGTGAATATATGGTGTTGTATCTGTCAAAACCAACAGGATATATCACACAAACAATGAAGAGTAAGGTGCACTGTAGACTTCAGTTAACACTAACGTGTCAGTGTTTGCATAGGCTCATCAGCTGTCTTTAGTTTTACCACACTGATGTTGGTAACAGAGGAAATTGGAGAGGAGCAGTAGGGGACAGTGCATGCAGAATCCTTACCATCTACTTAATTTTTCTGTAAATCTCCAACTGTTTTTTTTTAAATATTTATTTATTTGAGAGACAGAGTTACAGAGAGAGAGAGAGAGAGAGAGAGAGAGTGAGAGAGAGAGCGTGCACTTCTTTCTGCCAATTCACTTCCCAGATGGTCACAATGGCCAGAGCTGGGCTGATTCAAAGCCAAGAGCCAGAATCCAGGAGCTTCTTCCAGGTCTCCCACATCGGTGCAGGGGCCCAGACATTTGGGCCATCTTCAGCTGCTTTCCCAGGCACATCAGCAAGGATGGGAAGTAGAGCAGCCAGGACATGAACCGGTGCCCATATGGGATGCTGACACTGCCGGCAGAGGCTTCACCTACTATACCAAGCAAGCACCGGCCCCACTCTGTAACTGTTCATTAAAAATACTCAATGAATAGAAATTAAAATGATAGAAAGATAGATAAAAAAAAAAACCTGATCCAGAACCTTTCTACCATAAAACTCCACGAGATTCCTGTTTTTCCACATTTGTGAGGTTCAATCTACACAGGGGGCATTTCACACCCTAGAAGAGGGTTCTTTGCCAGGAAGTCACACTTACCTGTGAAATATACAAGGCTCCTATTGGGAAGGAAGATGGTGCTGTACAGGAGGAGAGACCATGGCGACCTCCGCTCAGATAAGAGCCCCCTTAGGAAGGGCCACACGAGCACCTTCCATACGTTGTGAGTCCAGTGGTTTGTTACATGGGCACTGTGTATTCAATGTGGCTTCTGAAAATGTAATCAGTGAATTATATTGCCAAAATAGCGAGTGGAAAATACTTCTTGAAAACTGGAATCTTAATTACAAATGTGTTACCGGGTGTTTTGTGTTAGGACGGGGACACAGGCAGTGGGTGACACGGTAGTTCATTCTTGCTGTAGCATCCTATGTGCTCACCTATTATGTGGTGGATTCTGGAACAGCGAGGATTATGAACACCTACACGGACAGGTGATATAGTCAACAGATGAGGCGCACATGAGCTATTTTGTTATTCCTCAAGAGTGATTTCCAGCTATGAAACTGTACTGTGAGCCAGGCCTTACATCACAGAAAAAGCGTGATATTTCCCGTAAAATTTGTCTAAACAGAGTTCAACAGCTTCCCTTCATGTGTGCATTTAGTATCACCCAGTTTCTTTTTCAGGGGCTAATGTTCATGATATTTCTTGCTGCAGAGAATTTCCGCAATTCTGTATTCTGTTTGGTTGCATTATTTTAATTATTTCTCAGACACTGGGGTGGGTGTTTGAGTAACGTTTAAGCTGTTAGTTGGGACGCCCCTATTCCATACCGGAGTGTCTGGGTTCAAGTCCCAGCTCCGCTCCTAATTCCAGCTTTTTGCTTATGCTCTACTGGGGAGGCAGCAGGTGATGGCTCAAAAATTTGGGTCCCTGCCATTCATGTGGGAGACTCCATTTAAATTCCTGGCTCCTGGCTTCAGCTTGGCCCAGCTCCAGCCATTGTGGGCAGGTGGGGAGTAAAACGGTGAATGGGGGTTCTCTCTCTCTGCCTCTCAAATAAAAATAATCATTTCAAAGATGTTTGTCTACTAAGCTTTTATCATAGTGATTCTTTTCCACCACTCCAGTGAAAACCTTTTTCTTCCTTCTGATATACAGCTATGATTTATTTTTTTTATTTTTTTTTAAATAACTCCTTTCAACAAAGTAACTTTTTTATTTATTTATTTTTATTTTTTGACAGGCAGAGTGAACAGTGAGAGAGAGAGAGAGAAAGGTCTTCCTTTGTCCGTTGGTTCACCCTCCAATGGCCGCCACGGCCAGCACGCTGCAGCCGGTGCACCGCGCTGTTCCGAACGCAGGAGCCAGGTGCTTCTCCTGGTCTCCCATGGGGTGCAGGGCCCAAGCACTTGGGCCATCCTCCACTGCACTCCCTGGCCACAGCAGAGAGCTGGACTGGAAGAGGGGCAACCGGGACAGAATCCTGCGCCCCAACCGGGACTAGAACCTGGTGTGCCGGCGCTGCTAGGCGGAGGATTAGCCTGTTGAGCCATGGCGCCAGCTGATATACAGCTATGATTTAGATAAGAGGAGTCTTCCTTTTAGCTGAACTTAAATAAGTTAATAATCAGGAAGTCTAACAAACTCTTGGACAAAAGACGTGCAACAAAGGCTTCAGATTCACCAGCCCCTAAACCACCCGTAATTTTGAAGATCCTGAATGTATCAGAATATTGGATCTAATAAGCCTTAAAATCAATATTTCCTGAAAAGATTGCCCTTCAAGGGAAGCAGTCTAGGTTTGGAAGTAAGTAACCATGTGTGTTTTGTAGAACAGCTGGCTTTCTTGGCAGTGACTGTATTCTTAGGGACAAGGGAGTCAGCCCTGTTGGTAGGACTGTGTGAGGGCACTGCTCTCTGGACACACGTGTCCATTTTCAGACTTGCCCTTGGCATGGGCTCAGCAGACCCTTAATTGTAATTTTAATTACAAATGTGTTATCAGGTGTTTTGTTGTAAGAACAACTTGTGTAAACACAGGCTGTGCCTCGCCTTGTGTGAATCTTTGTCCAAAAGAAACCACAGGCTCAAACTAAAGAATCAGGCCACACACACACACACACACACAGGCACATACACACAGGCACACACACATGTGGAGCTCAAAGGTGCAGTGGGTTGGACCTCACATCCCATCAGCATTGGGGATATTCTTGGGTGTCAGCACTCTCCATTTCATCACAGTATAAATTTTGCTTTGCCTAAAGAATTCATTAATTTTTTAAAAGATTTGTTTATTTAAAAGGCAGAGTTTACAGAGAGAGAGAGAGAGAGAGAGAGAGAGAGATCTTCCACCCACAGTTTCACTCCTCAAATGGCTGCAACTGCCAGGGCTGAGCCAGGCTGAAGCCAGGAGCCAAGAGCTTCATCCAGGTCTCCCAGATGGATGCAGGGGCCTAAGCACTTGGGCCATCTTCTGCTGCTTTCCCGGGCCACAACAGAGAGCTGGATCAGAAGTGGAGCAGCCGGGACTCTAACCAGTGCCCATACGGGATGACGACATTGCAGGTGATGTCTTTACCTACTACACCACAGTGCCACCCCTACATAGAAGTCATTATTAGTGAGGTTTGGATCCTGGGCTATTATCTTGCAACATGCTTGGCTCCTTCCTCCCTCCCTTCCTCCCACCCACCCACCCACCCATCCATCCATCCATCCACCCACCCATCCATCCATCCATCCATCTATCCATCCACCTTTCCTCCTTCCTTTATGTCTTTGCTTCTTTCTCGTCATTCTTCTTTTCTTTCTTTTGAAAACATGTGATCTCAGAACTTCCCTTTCAGCATAACATTTAGTGGTGTTTGAGTCTGATCCTCTTAAATTGGACCCCAAGTGTGCGCTTGAATTCAGTGCCTCATTTTTTTTTCTGTTGATAAGTATTGTCGCTTCTAATCAGGTGGCAGAGGAGCTGATGAATTAAACATTATGTTTACCTGATCATCAAAATTTCTCTCACGGAAGGAGCCATTTCACTTAAAAATTACTCATGAATTTACACGTGATCAGGATTAAACTAAGCAAATCGAGTGTTACTTTTTATCTGGCTTAGCCGGATTTCGTAGCAATTCTATGCTACTATTCTGATAGAAACAAACAAATGTTCATGTAGATGAGGGCACTTGAAAACGTGTGTGGAAAGGGAATTTAAAGAGAGAAGTTCATTAGGTGCAACGAGGAAATTCTTAATGTGCTCATCAGCACGGTCCGACTGCCCTGAAGGTTGCTTGTGCCGAGGTCTAAGGAAGGAAAAAGAAGCGGCTCTGGTGGTTCATGGCAAAGCGGAGGAAACCGAGTCTCAGCTCGGAAGGACGCGCTCCCACTCTGCATGCCGGAGCACACCGGGGCTGTTCACGGGGAGTTTTGAATGTAACTTTGGAGGGAGATGTGTGCGATTTCCACTGGATGGGGGTGCTAACACGCTTCCCTACTCACCTGCACACCCACCGGCATGCACCTGCCGGGGGCCAGGCAGATCGAGATGAATTGTTGAGAAGAGCTGGCTTCTGGTTCGTATCCGTGTTAGGAACCTCTGATGCGGATTGGCAGAAACGGGTAGAAAGGAATTGGGGGTGGTGAGACGTGAGGGGACACTGGCACCGGAGAAGGCGTGATGGCACCGCCCGGGCCAGGGTGGGTTTCGGAAGGTGCTGTATGAAGGGGCATCCAGTGACTGCTGGTTCCCCGACTGCTCTTCCGGTGCAGGGCACACAGAGCTGGGGACTAGACTAGGAAACATTCCCAAGGATGCTTCTTCAGCCTGCAGGGCCGCCTCGGTAAGAACTGTGGTTCCCAACACTGTGTGCCCAGTTCTTTGGGATGTGCAAAGCTGGGTTGTGGAGTGACAAGTGGCACTTGGGGGCACTGTGGCCCAGTGGGCTGCACTGCTGTCTGTGACAATGGCATGCCGTATGGGAGGGCTGGTTTAAGACCCAGTTCCCATGCAGCTCCCTGCTCATGCACCTGAGAAAGCAGCAGAAGACAGGCCAAGTGCTTGTGCCCCCGTCACCAACTTGGGAGGCCTGGGTGGCCTGGCTCCTGGTTTTGGCCTGGTCCAACTCCAACCATCGTGCCCATTTGGGGAGTGAACCAGTGGATGGGACATCTCTTTCTCCTTCTCTCTCTTTCCTTTGTCTTGTTTGTTGTTAAAGATTTATTTTATTTATTTGAAATGCAGAATTAGATGAAGAAACAGAGAGAGAGAGAAAGAGAGAGATCTTCCATCCTCTGATTCACTCCCAAAATGGCTGCAATGACTGGGACTGGGCCAGGCCAGAGTCAGGAGCCAGGAGCTCCCACGTGGGTGCAGGGGCCCAAATACTTGGTCTCCCTCCCCTGCTTTCCCAGGTGCATTAGCAGGGAGCTGGATTGGAACTTGAGCAGCCAGGACTCAAACCAGCCCCCATATGAGATGCTGGTACTGCAGGCAGCAGCTTAACCTGCTGTGCCACACGCCAGCCCCTCGCTCTTTCAAATCTATAAAGTAAATCTTTAAAAAAAAAAAAGAGTCCATTCATGACTAACTTCCTCCGGCAACCTGCTGACATAACTGTCCAGCGTTATCTCAGTATCGACGCCTTCTTCCTCCACCGCCCTGTGTCGACAATTGTGCTGATGTGATTTTACGTAATGCTCCTAACAGCCTGAGACAGACAGTCGTGCTTATTTTATTTTTCTGATGATAAGAATGAGAGCCAAAGAACATAATTGCCTTGCCCAAGGTCATACTCCTGTTAGAATAGGACAGGCAGCTACCCAAGTGAGTCCACTCCAACCCCACGCCCCTGGGCTCCTTGCTCTCTTTAACTCTGCTTTTCAAATAAATAAATGAATCTTTAAAAAAATACATCAGAACAACTCCATACAGTATCTTTGTTGTATTAGATATTACAAATAGCCTCGAGGTGATTTAAAGTATAGAGAGGATACCCATAAGCAAATGGCATGGCGTTTTGCACAGGGACTGAACATCCACATATTTAAGTATCCACAGGGGTCCTGGAACCCATGCCTGTGTGGTGAAGGGAATGGCTCACCACGATGTGGCAGAGCCGACATGGGGCAGGGCTGTGCGTCTGATGGACAGGGAGGGTTTTCTGAGGGCTCCCTGAGCCAGTGATGGTCTAATCAAGATCAGAGTGAGAAGGAAGACGCCAGGCAGAGGGATGGCAGGGGTGCCGCACAGCGGCAGGCAGGGGCAGGGGGTGCTGGTAGGACAGGAAGAAATTTCGTGTCTCAGAAACCATGGAGGAGGAGGCTGGCTGGTGGTGCAGCGAGAGATGGGCACCGTGGAAGCGGTGAGGCTTCCTAAGGTCCTCGCGTTGTGTCTCAGTGGCAGCAGGGAGCCCTAACCAAGCAACCGGGCTTTGAAGTCTCTGTCACTCCTTAATGATGTTAGGGAGTCCCAAGTCCATGCAACCGTGCAGTAAGTCCAATACTTAGCTGATGAAGATCCCTTTCCAGCCTGTGTGGACGGCAGTTTCTACCCTGTGGAATATTCTTACAGATACCTTGCCCTAGGAGAATTATAGAAACACTTGCAGGAATAATTACATTTTTTAACTTATTTATTTGAAAGAGTTACACAGAGAAAGGAGAGGCAGAGAGAGAGAGAGAGAGAGAGGTCTTCCATCTGATGGTTCACTCCCCAGATGGCCGCAACGGCCGGAGCTGTGCTGATCCAAAGCCAGGAGCCAGGAGCTTCTTCCAGGTCTCCTACATAGGTGCAGGGGCCCAAGGACTTGGCCCATCTTCTACTACTTTCCTGGGCCATAGCAGAGAGCTGGACAGGAAGCGGAGCAGCCGGGTCTCGAACTGGCACCCATATGGGATGCTGGTGCTTCAGGCCAGTGCCACAGTGCCGGCCCCAGGAATAATTACATTTTAAAAAATATTTTAATTTTTAATGAGTTTTAACAGATTAAATGTGCTTTGTAGATACAATTCTAAGAACGTAATGATATTCTGTCCCCTCTCTCGCTCTCACTCAACAGTGAATCTGTAGATTGCTTTAGGTAGTATGGATGTTTTGATGATATCTATTCTTCTGATCCATGAGCAAGGAATATCTTTACATTTTTTTGTATCCCTGATGATTTGTTTTGTCAGTGTTTGATAATTTTCACTGTAGGGATCTTTCACTTCTTTGGTTAAATTTATTCCTAAATATTTGACCTTTTTTTGTTTGGCCGTTGTGAATGGGATTTCTGTCTTGATTTCTCTTCCTATGAGTTCATCATTAGCATGCAAAAAGCCAGTGTTTTTTGTATGTTTATTTTGTTGCCTGCAACTTTACTGAATTGGTTTATTAATTTTAACAGGTTTTTTGGTGGCGTTTAGGTTTCCCATGCACAACATTGTATCATCTGCAAACATGGAAAATTTGTCTTCTTTTCCAATTTTGATGCCGTTATTTCTTTCTGATCCCTGACGCTCTTGCTAAAACTTCCAGTACTATATTGAATAATGGGGTGAACGTGGACACCCTGTCTTCTTCCAGATCTGACGAGAAGTGCTTCCAGCTTTTCCCCATTCAGAATGATATGGACTGTCTCTCATATGCCTTTGAGGAAGGTTCCTTCTGGACCTAACTTGTGGAGGGTTTTTATCAAGATGGTGTGTTGAAGATTGTCAAATGCTTTCTCTGCATCTATTAAGAAGACCATATAGTTTTTGTTCTTCATTCTGTTGATGTGATTTATGATATTTATTGATTTGGGACTGTTGAACCACCTTTGCATTATTGGGCTAAATCCCATTAGATCATGATGTATGATCTTTTAGATGTGGTTTTGGATTTGATATGCTAGTAGTGTGTTGGGAATATTTGCATCCATGTTCATTAAGGATATAGTTTTCTTTTCATGTCGTATCTTTGGTTTTGGTATCAAAGTAATGCTGGCCTCACAAAAAGCGTTTGGCAAAGTTCCATCCTGTTCCATGTTTTGGAATAGTTTGAAGATTATAGGAGTTGCTTTATCTTTGAATGTTTTATAGAATTCAGTAGTAAAGCCATCAGGTCCCGGTCTTTCAGTGATGGAAGACTTTTGATTACTGCTTCAGTCTCATCGCTTGTTATGGTTCTGTTTAGTTTGTCTAAATCTTTTTGAGTTCATCTTGGTAGGTTATATGAATATAGGAATTTATCCATTTCTTGAAGATTTTCCAGTTTATTAGCACATAGTTCTTCACAGTAGTTTCTAATGATCCTTTGTATTTCAGTGGTGTTGGTTGTGATGTCTCCTTTTTCCTCTGTTATTTATTTGTGTTTTTTTTCTTTGTCAATCTGCCTAGAGGTTTACCTATTTTATTTATTTTCTCGAAAAAACGACTTTTTGTTTCATTGATATTTTGTATTTTTTAGTTTTAATTTCATTTATTTCTGCTCACCTCCTACTGATTTGGGGTTTGGTTTGTTCTTGTTTCCAAGTCTTCAACATGCATCAGTAGATCTTTAATTTGAGATATTTCTCTTTTCTAATGTAATCATTCAGTGCTGTAAACTTCCCTGTTTACGATGCTTTGGCTGTGTCCCACAGGTTTTGATATGTTTTCATTTTGATTTATTTCAAGAACGATTTGCATTTCATTTTTAATTTCTTCAGTGATCCACTCATCATTCAGGAGCATGTTCAGTTTCCAAGTGTTTGTGAGTGTTCTGTTGTTGTTGTTGATTTCTAGTTAATCCTTTGTGGTCTGAGGAGATACATGGTGCGATTTCAATCTTTTTCAATTTACTGAGACTTGATTTGTGGCCTTTGATATGTGGTCTACGGTGGAAAACGTTCCATGTGCTCATGAGAAGAATACGTATTCTGTGCTGTTGGGTGAAATGTCCTCTAAATATCTGTTAGATCCATTTGATCGATAGTATGTCTCAACTCTGATGTATCTTTATTGATTTTCTGTCTAGATGACCTGCCCGTTGAGAGGACTGGGGTGTTGAAGTCACCTGCTATTATTGTATTGGAGTCTGTCTCTCCCTTTAGGTCTAATAGTATTGGCTGTATATGTTTGAGTGGTATTGCATTGGGTCCATATATATTTGATTGTTATGTCTTCTTGCTCAATAGCATGTTTTATCAAAATAAAGTGTCCTTGTTTCTCTCTTTTTACAGTTTTGATTTAAGGTCTGTTTTGTCTGATATCAGGATAGCCACACCCGCTCACGTTTCTTTCTGGTTGCTTGGTGGATCTTTTCCAGCCCTTCACTTTCAGTCGGTCTGTATCTTTGTGAAGTGTGTTTCTTGCAGGCAGCATGTAGTGGGGTCATGGTTTATCATCAAAAACCCTCTGCTTGGTAAATTTACTCCATTTACATTCAAGATAAGTATTGATAGGTAAGAACTGAGCCCTGTCATTTTGTTGATTGGATAATGATCCCACCTGTTCTGTTAGTGAATTTGGCGGTGAAATGTTTCATGTTTACTTCTAATGCAGGGCTCCCTCCAGGATTTCTTTTTTTTTAAGAAAAGATTTATTTTATTTATTTGAATGACAGAGTTACAGAGAGAGGTAGAGACAGAGAGAGAGGTCTTCCATCTGCCAGTTCACTCCCCAGACGGCCACAATGGCCGGAGATGTGCTGATCCAAATCCAGGAGCCAGGAGCTTCCTCTGGGTCCCCCACATGGGTACAGGGTCCCAAGGACCCAGGTCATCCTCCACTGCCTTCCCAGGCCACAGCAGAGAGCTGAATCAGAAGAGGAACAGCCGGGATTAGAACCAGTGCCCATATGGGATGCCAGTGCTTCAGGCCAGGGCTTTAACCTGCTGCGCCACAGTGCCAGCCCCCACCCTCCAGAGTTTCTTGTAACACTGGTCTGGTGGTGATCAATTCTCTGTTTTGACTTTTCTGGAAAATACTTTATTTCTCCTCCACTTTTAAGGGATACCTTCACTGAATGTAATGTTCTTGATTGGAGGTTTTTCTTTTAAGACTTTGAATATATCATCCCACTCTCTTCTGGACTGCAGGGTATCTGCTGAGAAGTCTGCTATTTTTTTTTTTTTTTACTTTTTTTTGTCAGGCAGAGTGGACAGTGAGAGAGAGAGACAGAGAGAAAGGTCTTCCTTTGCTGTTGGTTCACTCTCCAATAGCCGCTGTGGCTGGCACGCTGCGGCCAGCGCACCGCACTGTTCCGAAGGCAGGAGCCAGGTGCTTCTTCTGGTCTCCCATGGGGTGCCGGGCCCAAGCACTTGGGCCATCCTCCGTTGCACTCTCTGGCCACAGCAGAGAGCTGGCCTGGAAGAGGGGCAACCGGGACAGAATCCGGCGCCCCAACCGGGACTAGAACCTGGTGTGCCGGCGCCACAGGCGGAAGATTAGCCTGTTGAGGCGTGGCGCCGGCCCAGAAGTCTGCTATTAATCTAATTGGTTTTCCTTTATATATAACTTGATGAGTTTTTCTTGGCATCTTTAGGATTTTCTTCTTGCCTTTAACTTTCGACAATTTTAATGGCAGTGTGCCTTCGAGAAGACCTTTTTGGTTGAGTCATCTTGGGATGCTTTGACCTTCTTGTGTCTGGATGTCTGTGTCTCTTTCAAGACCTGGGAAATTGTCACCTCTTACTTCATTTAGCAGGTTCTCAATGCTATTTTCCTTTTCTTCTCCTTCAGGAGTACCTATAATAGGAATATTTGGTCAGTTAATGATATCCTGTATTTCATGTAGACTTTCTTCATTCTTTTTAATTCTTTTCTTTTTCTTTTTGTCTGAATGGGTTATTTAAAAATTCTTGTCCTTGAGATCAGAAATTCTTTCTTGCACTTGGTCTATTCTGCTGTTCAAGCTCTCAATTCTATTTTGTATTTCACTGATTGAAGATTTCATCTCCAAAATTTCTATTTGGTTCTTCTTAATGAGTTCGATCTCCTTTGTAATATTTTCATTCATGTCACTCGTTGATTTCCTCTTTCCTTTAACCATCTGTATTCCCTTGCATCTCGTTGAGTTTCCTTACAATGATTAATTCCAATTGTACATCTATCATGTCACAGATTCCCCTCAGTTCAGGATCTCACTCTGGCGGAGTATTGTGTTCTTTTGGCGGCATCATGCTCCCTTGCTTCTTCATGTCTCCGGGGCCGTACACTGACGCCTGCCCACGCGGCGTCCTTGTCCCTTCTTTATGGAATAGGTTTTATTGGAAAATGCTTTATGGTTTAGTTGGAGTGGTACCGGAGCGAGCCCAAACAGAGGAGGACTACACATTGATAAAATTTCATGGTCCTTCATTGCTGGGGGTGAAGAGCAGGCTTGTGCCCTAAAGTACCTCGACCCCGAAGCTTAACACAACAGGGCTTATACAGGCAAAAACCACAAGGGGGGGGGGGGATACCTGGTTGCTAGGATCGGGGAGAATACGTAGTTACTAGGGTCAAGCTGATCTAAGACCTATGAGAAATTAATATCAATTACAATCTTGTCAATAGATCACAATCTTCGCATTAACCCTGGTGCAGCCTGTTTTAAGCTCGAGCGATCATGCGGGGGAGTGTCTGTGCTCGGCCAAGTGGGGTGCATGTACTGTGAGATCCTAGTTTCAGACCAGAGTCTCACAGTGGGGGGGAGGGTCTCAAGATGGGGTCTCAGGTGCTCCAAAATGGAGTCCCTACTGTCATGATGTTGCTTCACTGGGTGCAGGTATCGCTTGGCTTGTTGCCTTGGCTTTGGTTCGAGGTGAGTCGAGGAGCGTAGGCTCTTAGTGATGTCTTTTGGCTTAATCAGTGTCAGCTGTGTCTATACGTGACCCAGTGGTCTAAAGGTACAGAAGTGTGGCTTTGAGATGAGTAAGGGTTTCCTTGGGTGTGTATTTTGGCCCACAGGAAGTTCCGTGTCAGTCTCCCTGGCAAATGTGATAGCCAGGGCCTGATTCTGAGAGATAGAAGGATGGCTGCCCCCTTGGGTGATGCTGTGGCACCAGTTGCTGTGGCTGCAGGACTGTGTGATACGGATGGACCCTTCCTCAGCTCCCGCTAGGAGAGTCCAGCTGGTGCTGTGGCTTCTACTAAACCAACGGCCCTAGACCCAGGACCAGAGGATGGGCAATCCACACTGCTCCAGTCCTACAGGGTGACTGCCAGGTGTACAGGAGGTTTCACTGTGCAGGGTGTGAGTCCAGAGAGGTGGCGTGCAGGTAGGTCCTTCCCTATGTCCACAGGGTGGATTCCAGTGGCACTGATAAATTTAGAACACAGTGTTGCAGTCTTGGTGTTGCAGGGTAGAGTGGGGTCATTATCCAGATCTCCCAGGGTGGGAGCAGATTTTTTTTTTTATGGGCTGCTTCTGGTCTTAGCCCCTAGCAGCGTAGGCAAATCCCCCTGGCCCACGTGAGAGTGCAGCTCTGGGGCTGCTGCCCCTGAAGCTCCCACAGTTGCAGGATGCAGGGGAGCTGTCCTGTGCCCCACACGTGGCCCTGACTCTGACCACAGCCAGGCAGGAGCAGAGCAGAAGCGCGCTGCCCGGCTCTTCACTGCCGAGAAGGGCGCTCTGTGTGGGTGGGGAGTAAGCAGCGTGGCTTCCTGCTCTCTGCACCAAGCCCTGCAGTGGCTCAGATGCCAGTCGGCTCTCCAGGCTGGAGTGAAAGTCAGTGGTGACCGCCGAGTTCCCTCTCAGCTGCAGCTGCAAGGGGTGGGGCGCACGGCGATTGCCTGCCTTGAGGTGGTGGGGTGGTGGCTCACAGCTGGCATCTGGCTGTGCCACGTGGCTGCCTGCAGGCGAGTCTGTCTTCTCTCCTCTTATCCCATGGAGTCTTCATTGTTTTTTTGCTTTGTTTTTGCTTTTTTGCCAAAAATTTCTGTCAGCCAGACCCCTGGAGACATAGTCCTTTCTTTGTTCCTTTGATACCCTGTAGCAGCTAAAGTTAGTGTGGCCATAGCCTGGTCATCCATCTCGGACCCTCCAGGAAGGAGCAGTTACAATTTACCAGTAATTCCTTGCTTGGAAACTATAAATTTCATTTATATATATATTTTTAAATTGCACTTATTTTTAAAGGGATTATGTATTTATTTGAAAGGCAGAGTTAGAGAGGTGTGGTGGGGGGGAGATACAGAGAGCAAGAGAGATTTTCCATCCACTGGTTCACTCTCTAAATGGCTGCACTGGCTGGTGCTGGGCTAGGCTGAAGCCAGGAGCCAGGAGCTCCATCCGGGTCTCTCGCTCCGATGCAGGGGCTTGATCACTTGGGCCGTCTTCTGCTGCTTTCTCAGGTGCGTTCGCAGGGAGCTGGGTCAGACGTGGAGAAGCTGGACTTGAACTGGCACCCATATGGGAGGCTGGCTCCTCAGATGGAAGTCTAACTTACTGCACCGTAATGCCAACCCCTGCACCTGGTACCAAAAGTTTACCGGAGTGTCCTTGCCTTCGGGATGGTGTAGACGTTCTTCTTAAATGTCAGTTGAGCAATTCTGACCGGCACGAGGCCACTAGGCCAAGAGGGAGAGCCCTAACCGTGCCAAGACCCTGGTCCTTCTTTA